>NC_057813.1:689349408-689376392 GCF_018294505.1 Triticum aestivum
AGAGAGAGAGAGAGAGAGAGACCTAGGGTTACAAACTACCACATGTGGATTGTTGGCCAGGCCAAAAGCAACCGCTCACGCCCAAAGACGAGCTTCGTCCTTGATGAGCTGTAGTTGATTGGTCAAGAAGGGTTGTAGTCCATGAAGATGCTTCCGATGCTTCTATTGAAGCCAAGCCGTCAGAAGGAGGAGGGATGAGAGCCCTTTTCAGAAGGAGGATGGGAACATGGCTAGGTTATCTTGCCACCACTCTAGGAAGGGGGAGTTGGCCAGGATGGGTGGAACAGTAGTTGAACGACACCACGCGAGCACCTCGTGCCAAAGTTGGCGGGAGAAGGAACGGTCGACCAAGTGGTGATGTATGCTCTCCGGTTCTTGGTCGCATGCGGCATCCATCCGCGTGGGGTAGACCATGGCACGCGTGTCTTTCCGCGGTCCAGCATCACTCTTGGGAGGCCAGCGATGTGAAGATCTTGACACGAAGAGCTGCCAATGTGGATCTAGCAGTGAGCCAACGAACATGACAGGGTAGCATGAGGCGGCAGTGTAGACTCCAGAACTAGTCCAACGCCAGACAAGCTTGCCAGGGTGCCAGGAGTATGGTAGTCGGAGCAACTGCCATTGGTCGATGTAAAGAACCATGGCGGCAGTGCCTAGGGTACCATGGATGTCTTGGACCCAAGCTCGGAGATCTAGCTCGTCACGGACAATGCGGATCTTGCGGCGTCGACGAGGGACCATCGCATAGATAAGAGGGGCAAGCTCAGCGATGCAGCGGCCGGACACCAGAAGATACATGACCGGCCATCGCCAGGAAGTATTTTTTTTTTAGAGAAAAGGCTCGGTCAAGCCCAAGAAGGGCTCGAACCTAACCCGGCTTTGAATTAACAAAGCCATCAACCGGCCAGGAGATTACAAACGACACCTTACAAAGGAAGAACAAAATAAACAGCGAATGATACAAAGAGCTATGCCAACATCTAATAGGCTCCATCCACACTACAAGCAAAGATCTAATAAGACTAAGGCACTAAGCAGCTTGAAGACGAAGAAGCCCTCCAACCTGAGCAAGCTAGCAGCACCATGTCGACATGAAGCACTCAGCAGGTGCAAAGGCAATCTTGTCTGCTCCAAGGGCTCTAGCTGACACAGAGACAACCTCCTCCATCTTCGAAGAGAGCACCCTGCCCCCTCGCCCTGGCACGAAGGGCGCCCATCCGTCAAGAGATGAAGACGCTCACCTGAGAGCTAAGGAGTGAACCAGCGCCGTAGCCCCCGGAAGCCAAAACAGATCACCAGCAATAGCAAGACAAGCGCAATGAAAATTAGCTTCGACCCTGTCGAGAGACTTGCACACGAGGAGATGCAATGGCAAGGCAGGACGGATGAGGGTCAAGCAGCAGTGGAAGGAGGGTGCCGAAACAGAGCTCATTGATACACCTAGTCTGCAGGGACAAGCGCCGAACTCCTGCAAACCAAATGGCCATGGAGCTACCAAAAGAGTAGATAGGAGTAACCGCAGAGACACCGTCCGTCAAACTCCGACCACGCCACCATCCACCAGCAGAGAACCAGATAGCACAACCACCCCAAGCTCACCAAAGACGGCACCCCCAAAAAGGTGACAACGCGAGCGGCGCCGCTGCCGCCCGATCCGGAAGGGATCTAGGCTTTCGCCCGGTGCACGAGTAGGGGGGAGAGGAGGGGAAAAGGGACAACCTTGACGACGCCAACAAGAAGGAAATGGCGTCCAAGGACGTCGCCGCCGTCGTGGGCGGACCAGCCGGCCTCGGATTTCTCCGGTGTCCCTACCCACCTCCAGCCACCAAGCAGGAACAACCCCGATAGCCGGAGACCACCACAGACCAGATCCAGCAGGGGGCGCCGTGGAAGACTGAGGATGGAACCTTCAGATCTGAAAAGAGCACCACCAGGGGGCCCCGCGCCACTGCCACCACCTGCCGCCACCTCGCCGCTAGCGCGGCCAAGGAGGACGGACAGCACCGCCGGCCACCGTGCGCTAAAGCAGAAGCCGGCCCACCCGCCATGGCCGCCGCCATGGAAGCAGAGCACCTCGGGGGGAGGCCCAGGCTACTAGATCCTCGCCGCCACCTTCCTCGGCAGCCGCGCGGCGCACCGGCGGCTCCTCTGGTGGCGACGAGGAGGAGAGGAAGGGGAGGGGAGGCCGCCGCCTACGGCTAGGGTTGGCCATCCGTGTCGCCCCTGTTGGAGCGACGCGGGGGCGAGAAGGGGGGGAACGAACGAGCATCGCCAGGAAGTAGACGCACGTACGGGCCAGCAAACGCGAGGCCAGCCTTCCCATGGATTAGCAAGTTCAAACGAACGTGAAACACCACTCCATGACTAGCACACAGGCGAACGCGAGCACGTCACGTACGTACATACGCCGCCCGTTGTCTGCTACTGCTCCTACTTGCCAAGTGTGCGCACGCTTGCGGCCAGGCTCGTAGAATAGACAACCCTGCGTAGAAACGTGGAGCACCCGTCGGCCGGTCGGAACAGGGTCAGGGCGGATGTATACCGACCGACCGAGCCGCTACCGGACAAGCCAAGGGTCGCTCCTGTTCCTGTCGCCTTGGGCTAGCCAGCGCCGGTCGTCGGTACAGTGCTTTGTCTCCAGCCGGCCGGGTGATCGATGCGACCCGGAGAGGCCGGAACGGAAGCTTCCCGCTCCCGTCCATTTGTAGGGACGGCGACGTTTTTCTTTTCTTCTTTTTTCGAGGAGCAGGGACGGCGACGCCGCGACGGATTGGATCGGGTCGTCTCTGGCCAGCTCGTCCCGAGGTCCCAGCCAAGGATAGGCACGAGAATTCTTATCCTACCATCACTGGCTGGTTGTTCTGCGAACCAGCGCAGGGCAGGCTGGAGATTCAAGACGCATATGGCGTGCTGAATGGATGAAGGCTGCTGGGGTTGAGTTGCTTCACTAGGGTTTGACGCCTCACGCCCGCTCGTAGTATGTCGATTTTTCTTCTTCTTTTTTTCTTTGAGGGAAGTATGTCGTCTTTGTTGTTAGTTTCTCTCTTTAAGGGCATCTCCAACCGACTCGCAAATTTCCCCCGCATCCGTCTACGGACAGGAGGATCTGTCTGCGGACACTAATATAGAAGGCCGACATCCAACGTTATTCGCATACATTTCAACTACTCTTGAACTAACGGGACGAAATACGTGCAAACACAGCGGATATCATAGGAAACTGGACGGAATTTATTACATTTTCGGCCTTTTTTTAACTAAAAATGATACCGGACTAGAATATCATGACTATCGTGGATGACGTCGTGTCGTACCGCGTCTCCCGTGCCCGCGATCATGCCATCCGACATCAGGGCGCGCGTAACCGCGCCCTTTTCTCCAGCTGGCTAATCGGTGTGCCCCTCGACTGGTGCGCCGCTACAATGGCTGAGACAATGAGAGGTCGCATCCACTCTGAGCCGACTTCAATGTGAAGCGGCCGCTCTACATTGGCATGGATGTGGGCAGCTGGCACCGGCCAGGCGGGAACACGCGGAGATGAGGGAGGATGGTTTTGGATGGGTCGGGGTGGTCAGAAGCGGACGTGAGTGATGTCTGGACGCTCGCAAAGCTCCCTGTAGCTTGTCTTTGGTTTACGGGAAAAATTGCGTCCGGATCGGCCCTTGCACCGATACAGACTCGCCTTTGATGGCACAACATTTCCAAACCACGCAGTGTAGACGTATACGGATGATTTGAGGATTGGCGTTGGAGATGCCCTAAACCTTGTTTGATTTTGGTGCTAACAGGTTTTTGCCCCACGGTGAGTGCTTCAATGAATCGACGGCCACTCACATCGGGTTATCTTTTTTTGAACGTCAGTACAGACACAAGCGCTTATATACACGCGCATACACTCACATCGATGGGAACGTCTCCTCCCACTGAATGCACATCGCCGAAAATCCTAAAATAAATTCAGGAATAAATGCGAGCACTAGGATTTGAACCCTGGTGGGCTGGTGATACCACAGTCCCTCTAACCATCCAACCACAGGTTGGTTCTCACAGCGGGTTATCTGATAGTGCCTGAACTCACTTCTCCCCTTTCCAGTCCCCTCTTTGTTTCTTTTGAGTGGTACTGAATGTTCTGAAGTGGTTATGTCTATTAAGAAACTAACAAAAAGGAGTGTGAGGTCGGTTAGAAAAATTATATAGTAGTACTACTACTCCCTCCGTCTAGGTGAGTAAGTCATCTTAGGTTGTGCACCGTGACCAAGAAGGAGGAGAAAACGAGAGAACTTAATGTTCATTTGCTAATTAATAGCATTGCATGCAATGAACTAACCACTGCATATCGTGTTTGGTAGTCTCAAGTCATTAATAGCATGCACACCCCACATCTTTTATTGGTTGATATGTCAAGAAACAAGAAACGAGGTAGAATTTAATGCACCGTGCCTAAGTGTTTTGGGATTATTTAGTTTTCGTAAGATGACTTACACACCTAGACGGAGGGAGTATTATAAAACTACTATGCCTACTGTAAAGTCTTAAAGTCATATGAAAAATATGAATAACTCAAAGCTTTTACACATTGAATGGAAACATAGAATTAATTTGCTATGAGTTAGTACATAAATCACTTAAATGGTGTTACTCCCTCCATTTCTACATACAAGACCACTTCATATTTTTATGTCTAATTTTGACCATTATTTTTTTCAAAAATATGTGAGTTATACGCCATAAAATGTATGTCATTGGACGCACATTTCAAAGAATTTTTTGATGGTATATTTTTTGTGACATACAACCCATATTTTGTTGACCAAACATGTAAGTCAAAGTTTGACAAAAAAGGCCTCGTATACCAAAACGAAAAGAGTACGACGTTGTGGAAGGGGAATAAATCGAGTGAATGGTAACACATGATAATATGGCTGCAATTAGGGAATTTCAAGACAAGATACTCCTGGCATTTGTTCAGATTTTCCATCTGATTTTTCATGTAAATTGGATCAATGAATTTATTTTTGTTCGGTTTCTCACATAAACCATACCAATATCTTTTTGAAATGAGATCAATTTACAAATGGGGATTCTTCCACCTGTGAGTACTTTTTCAAAAAAAAATGGACCTCCATTGGTTTACAAGGATTCCTTCATGCAATGACTACTTTTTATGAAATGAATTCCTATTAGTACATAGCATTGGTTCATATCCTTAACATTTCTAAGAAAAAACATTACCTTGGACCTAATAGAAAAATAATCTTATGTTATGAACCAAATGACATGTCATTTTACTATAGGATTTAAATGCATGTCATCTTTTTTTCTGTGACTTTTCAATTCCTATGATATTCATATTCTATGAAACAAATGAGGTCTTATATTCTATGAGTTTTTTTTTTCAAACTAAAGTGGGGGAATAAGCACGTGCTCTCACCTCAGAACAAGCCTCGGTGCAGTTTTACAGAATGACGAGGTAGATTATCCGGTTTTGGAGTGAAGGCATGTAATATGTGCTTGGTATGATCGACTGTATTTCTTCTTTTTTCTTCTTTCGAACCTTTCGTTGAACATGCGGAGCATGAATGTTTGTGTGTTTTCTCTGGTTTCATTAGTGAAATGGGGCCGGGGGGCTAAATAAACCCTTTATCTAATATGTGTCTGGTCAATTGAGAGTGTCAGAGCGGTGGTTGGTATTTCTCCCACTCATGTGCCGGTGCAGAAACAATGCCTACACTGGCCTAAGTCGGCTCCTGGCTGGATGGCATTGTTCGTCAACGCGTTGTTCATGGAAGAAACCAGTGCAACAGGTACGGGAATGATTCTAAGGGACAACGAGGGGGCATTATTTCCTCAACATATCGATTTTTATACCTCTACAATCAGGCCCGTATGGGACACATGTGCAGCATGTTCAACTGCACAGGGCCCCCAAGTGACCAGGGGCCCCAATTTTTTCTATGCACTATTTTTTTTTTTGAACACCTATGCAAATATGCTTCTTACTTAATGACCAATCAATGCATTTTTTAATACAGAGTACTACTGGTATTCCTTGGGAACATGCACGGTAATAGCTCCCAGTACTCCATCTCACGCACGTCTCTCCTCCTTCCTATTCTCTTTCTCTGTGGTCTCTTTCACTTCCAGCTACCCATGCAAATCCCTTGCTCCATAGCATGGCTCCTAGCTTAATTCCTTTGCGGTTTCTCTGAAATGAACATCTATTTATGCTCCACCCTCAATCCAACATCTATTTATTATGTGTTTCCTCTGCTTATTAGATTTTGTTGCTACTTCTACCTACGCTGCCCGACTAGAGCTTTAACAAGACTACCAGAACTCATAAAAAAAAAGTTCATTTATATGTTTTATTTCTAACACATCATATACTAATCGAAACTAATCTACACACGACTGTTGAGAGACGATTCTTGGACGATGTCTTCTTTGAATGGTGTGGATTTGTAGAATAATGCCATCTAATGGGTGCTTTTGTCCATCGTGCATAAATCGTGCAGATAGTATCATCTGTCTAGCACTGCTCTATACTAATCATTCGATCTAAAAAATGTGCTCTTGATATGTTTTTAGCAAAATAATCAAATGGCATTTTGGAGAAGATTGCTTATGAAAAACAAATTGAAGATTTTGTATCAAGGACTGCTAGAAGGATGCATTTTTATGCTAAATAATGTACTAATTTTGAGTTTTCAAAATTTGAGTATAATTTTTTGTTTTCCTAATTGCCAATGATTATATCAAGGGCCTAATTTTGGATGTTGAACAGGGCCCCCGTTTTCTCGGGTACGGCCCTGTCTACAATGATGTCCTTGAAGGTGAAATTAGCGACATCTTAGACGGCATGTCATTGAGCATGCAATGGTCGGAGCTAGTAATAATTGTCCAATCCGATAGTTCAACAAAAAAGGGTTTCTCCCGCTTTATATGTAAAGGGTTTCCAATCCGATAGTTCAATGGCAATTGCTGCCTTTACAGATCCGTCGTCGTCGGGGGAGTTCAATAACCTCTTGGCTCTTTGTGGGCTTATTTAGCGTAGTTAAAATAGAGTTACTCATAGTGTAGGTAATGTTGAATGTTCAGGGGTAGCAAAACTTGTTGGTTGCGCGGCCGTGTTACAAACTCTTCGGAGTATGTCTCAGAAGATTGCAATACTATTCCTGAGGAATAAAACCCACTGTTTCTGCCGAAGAGAAATGTTGAGTGCTGTAAAATGAAAAAAAAACATATTTTGCTCCACGTGAAATATTTCTATTTTCTCCCATAACAGCAAAAACAGCTTCTCTGCTACGAAAATCCAGTCAAAACGGGGGACGGGTGGAAGGAATAGTAGGCACGCGGCGTGCGGCAACGGAACGGATATGGACGCCGCAACCGTAGCCCAAACGTGCCGCTCCTTCCGGCGAGCCGGCACCCCCAACCAACCGCAACCGCCTCCTCCTCCTCCCTCCCTATATAACCCCGCGCGCCACCACGCGGCAGCCTCATCCATTCCAAGTTTGCAGCCACACACCATTCCAGCTCCGCACGCGGTCAACCGAGGGAACAACACATCCGGATCCAAATCTCCCAGCCTCCCACAGCTCCGTCGCCGCTCGTCCCGATCGATCGACCTTGCGATCGACTCCGTTTGTTGCCGCGCGTGCGCGCACAGCAGCACATCCATGGCCGTCGCCGCCGGAGGAGGAGTGGCGCTGAGTCTGCGCGGCCCGTCGTCGGCCTCGGCGTCGCCGGCGGTGGGGCGGCTGCGTAGGGTGTCGTCCTCGCCGGCTGTGAGGTGCGGGGCGACGCGGGAAAGGTGGCCGGCGGCGGGGGCCCCGTACGGGGTGCTGGAGGAGGACCACTACCGGACTCTGAGGCTGCAGCCGGGCGCCTCCAGGGGCGAGGTCAAGAAGGCCTTCCACCGCCTCGCGCTGCAGTACCACCCGGACGTCGTGCGCCGGGGCGGCGGGGACGGACACGAAGGCGACGCCATCGACTTCGAGCGGATCAACGCGGCGTACCAGACGGTGATGCGCAACATGCGGGAGGCGGAGGCGACGCTCGAGTACTGGCGCCGCCGCTACGGCCTCGCCGACGAGGACCTCGACCGCTACCGCCACTACCTCAACGACGACGACGAGGACGACTGGTTCTCCGACTTCTGAAATCTCAAGGGCCGCTTTGCCATGGGCCATGGCAGAGGCGGCAGCACTGTAAATAATTTGTGAAACGTCGCTCTCTGCTTCTCTCCCCTGTATTATTGTGGAGGGAAGAGACGTAGAATGAAATTCAGGGTTCTAACAAGTGTAATTGGAACATTTTCAATTTCCTTGTCAATACAATAAAACATAGCAGGAATTATTCTAAATTGTGGCTCATGATTAACGCCTCTTCCGTTTCTGGATTTTCAAGGAAGGGTCGCCTCTTTCGTTCTCAGTGATAGTGCCACTGAATACTGAATGCGTGTAGGTGAAATAGTTCGGTTTTTTACTGTAAAAAGTCCATCAATTTCCAGTTCTTGCAGGTGAAATGCTAGCAACTGCGTTCATCCTCCCTGGATGTTTGATCCTCCCTGCATTTTCCAGTTAAAAAGACATGAACTTCCAGTTCTGGCCACTGGATGTTTGATCCTCGTTGCATTTCCTTCTGAAGCAACTGTTCTCTCCTATTCTTCTTAGCCTCCTAATCATGCAAGCGGACTAGCTGAGCAAGAACTGTAATTGCTTATATCTTATCTACCCACTTTGTGTTCTATGGGCGATAAACAAGGGGCATCATGTAAGCGCATCATGTACCTAAATTTTGCTTTTAAAATGTTTGTCATGTGCTGCTACACGGATACAAGATTTCAGGAACGCGGCTTGATTTAGATCCGAGAAGATATGTTCTTCAAGTACTATGTCCATATTGATTAGCCATGATGCAATGTTAGGTATAGTTGTCACTCACTGATTCATGCCTCCTACCACTCATTCATGCCAATGTCAAAACAATTCAAATATTTCAATTTCAATTACAACAATCATACCAATATCCTCATTCCTAAGAAAGATGCTCCAACTACACCCAATGATTTCAGGCCAATATCACTGCTTAACTGCTCAATTAAGATCATCACAAAGCTTTTGGCAAATAGACTCCAAGAGGTCATTTTGAAGCTAGTTCATACCAACCAGTATAGATTCTTAAAGGCAAGATCCATCCAGGATTGTCTTGCTTGGTCATATGAATTCATTCATCAGTGTAAAATGTCTGGCAAGGAGATTATTGTCTTAAAATTGGATTTTGAGAAGGCTTTTGATCTCATTGAACATCAGTCCATTAAAGATATTCTCATTGCAAGAGGTTTTGGTAACAGATGGCTTATGTGGATGGACATGCTTTTTTCCTCTGGATATTCTGCTGTGTTGCTAAATGGGGTCCCTCGGAAGCAGTTTTTGTGCAAAAGAGGAGTGAGGCATGGAGATCCTCTCTCTCCATTGCTTTTTGTGCTTGCTGCAGATCTTTTGCAGTCTATTATGAATGAGGCCATGCATAACAACTTGATCTCAAGACCACTTGAGCAGCACCATTGCCCTGATTTCCCAGTCATTCAATATGATGATGACACTGTTTTGATTATGCCAGCCTCTGCAATGCAAGTGGAACAGCTCAAGAACCTCATTCTCCATTTCACAGTTTTTACAGGGTTGAGAGTTAATTTTGACAAATCTGCCATGGTGCCTATCAACACAGAGAATGAGGTCATGCAAGCTTTGGCTGCCAGACTTGAGTGCTCTATTTGCTCCTTCCCTTTCACATATCTTGGACTACCTTTTGTCACTCTCCAAACCTAAGCTGGAAGATTTTTTTCCTGTCATCAAGAGGATTGACAGAAGATTGTCTGGTTGCTCAACTTTTCTATCCTATGGAGACAAGCTTACTCTGATCAAATCTGTCCTTGCACATCTTCCTATTTTCTTCATGTGCACCCTTGGTCTACCAAAGGGCATAATTGATCAAATCAATAAAGCTTTAAAGCATTGCTTCTGGAGGAAATATGGCATGGAGGATAGAGGTACTGCACTCATAGCCTGGGACAAAGTTTGTATGCCCAAAGATCAGGGAGGATTGGGAGTTCTCAACATTGAAATTCATAATAAATGTCTCTTAATGAAGCATTTGCATAAGTTTCTCCATAAAGAAAATCTTCCTTGGGTACATCTTATTTGGGATTCTTACTACCCCGATGGAGTGATCACCAATAGGAATGTTGGCTCATTCTGGTGGAAAAGTATCTTCAAACTGCTACCTGTTTTTAAAACAGTAGCCAAAGGGCAGTTGGGCACAGGCAACACTATTGATTTTTGGATGGACAACTCGGGACATGGAATCACAAGAGATAAATTCCTAGAGCTTTACTCCTTTGCCACCAAGGACATAGTGAGCATTCAGGAGTTTTTACATACACTAGACATAAGTGAAAATTTCTTCCTCCCACTCTCAGCTCAAGCACACAACCAGTTCATAGATCTCTAGGGCACCCTTGAGTCACTGCAACTTACAAATCATGGTGATCGATGGACATATCCTTGGGGAACATCTTATTCCTCGATCAAGATGTATAAAGAGCTGACAAAGGGTCAACAAGCTGCACCACTTTTCAAAAAGCTCTGGAAGAATGCAACCATGCTTCGATACAAGATCTTTTTCTGGCTCTTATTGCATGACAGGGTCAATACAAGAAACATGCTTCAATAAAGATCATTTCACTTGCCTTCCTATAATTGCGCACTTTGTCAAATGAGCATGGAGGAAACATCTCAACATCTATTTTGGGACTGTGACTTTGCATTTAATTGTTGGCAATCCCTTTTGGGTCCCAGACACATAGATTCTCCATCTTTGATGAAGTCTCATTTGCCATTCAGACCTTGCCTACTGCTTTTGCCATGGAAATCATGATTATGGGATGTTGCAACATCTGGATGCAAAGAAATGATAAAATCTTGAAGGCAAAACAGGCCACAATCCAAGCTTGGAAGGCCACACTCAAGACAAACCTGCAACTTCTTTTGCACAGACTGAAGACTAAATTCAGAGACCAATTTTCCAGCTGGATTGAGCAACATTTAACTTAATAATGCTAGCTTCGGGTTTCAACAAAACAGGAGTGGGTTGAGCGATTCTTTGGTTCACTTTGTATATATTGTAAACTATTTATTTTAGTGAAATTCCCGTAGAATGAATGTTCTACGGTTTCAGTTCAAACAATCATACCAATTGAAATTGCAATTTCAACACAATCTTACGTATGTCAATTTCAATACACCCTCAAATATTTTAATTTTAGAGAATTTAAATTTAAAAAACAAATATTTCAATGTCAGGTCACATATTTCAATGTCAAATCACATATCGATTTACACAACCTGTCACGTATCATATATTAGAAATTGCAATTTCACAACATCTCGCCTCTTTTACTTTCCCAATGTCACAACAATTCAAATATTCGGTTTCAATTTCAACAATTAGATCAACTAAAATTGCAATTTCAATATAATCTCACATATGCCAGTTTCAATACACCCCCGTAAATTTTAATTTCATAGAATCTTAAGTTGACCAAAAAAATATTTCAATGTCAGATCAAATATCGGTTTACACAACATCTCACGAATCATATATAAGAAATTGCAGTTTCACAACATCTCACCTGTGTCAGTTTTCCAATGTCACGACAATTCAAAGATTTCAGTTTCAGTTACAACAAATCAGGCCAATTGAAATTGTAATTTCAATACAGAATCACATATGTCAGTTTCAATACGCTCTTAATGGCAAGATGAGATGATGTAGATGAAGTAACCTAATGCATGAATAAACCCCATCTTTTTATCCTTAATAGCAACAATACAAATACGTTTTATATCCCTTTCTGTCACTGGGATTGAGCACCACAAGATCGAACCCATCACAAAGCACCTCTCCCATTGAAACAAAAATCAATCTAGTTGGTCAAACAAAATCAATAGATCAGAGAGAAATACAAAGCTACAATAATCATGCATAAAAGGGTTCAAAGAAAACTCAAATAATATTCATGGATAATCTGGTCATAAACTCACAATTCATCGGATCCCAACAAACACACCGCAAAAAATGATTACATCGAATAGAACTCCAAGAACATCAAGGAGAACATTTTATTGAAGACCAAAAGGATAGAGAGCCATCTAGCTACTAACTATGGACCCGTAGGTCTGTGGTAAACTACTCACACATCATCGGTAGGGTAGGAAGATTGATGTAGAGCTCCTCCGTGATTGATTCCCCCTCCGACAGAGTGCCGGAAAAGGCCTCCAGATGCGATCTCGTCAGAACAGGAACTTGCGGCGGCGGAAAAATTATTTTGACTAGCTCTCTGTTGGTTTCCTGATTTTAGAGAATTTATAGTGACGGAGTTAGGTCAAACAGAGCCACGTGGGCCCCATGAGCCACCAGGGCACGCCTGGTGCCTCGTGGGCCACTGGTCCATCCACTATTAGGAAAAGGCCTACTAATGGCGCACTCGTTTTGCCTACTAATGATGCACCACCGGTGCGCCATTAGTAGTACGCCACTAGAATTTTTTACTAATGGCGCCCCACTGGTGCGCCATTAGTATCTGGTATACTAATGGCGCACCAAGCAGTGTGCCATTAGTATGTAACACCATGCGCCATTAGTATGCCTCCCGGGGGGCCATATGTAACCATGTGCTTTGTCATACTAATGGCGCACTCTGCCTTGATGCGCCATTAGTATCCTTTGGCATACTAATGGCGCACTCTGCCTTGATGCGCCATTAGTATGAATATTTGGATTTTTTTTGCTTTTCTGATTTTTGCACAGGTTACAAAATATATTATTGGATAGAATATAGACAGCAGCACACAGCAACAGCAGATTCATCGAATACAATAGAAGATTAGTCTCCGAATACAATTCATCATATTAGTCTCCGAATTCAAAAGACCGAACAAAGATAAAAACATTACAAGTCTCAAGACCGCGAGTATCGAGTTTGTCTTCACATTACAAGTCGATATCGATCATCTAAACTACCATCACATAAAAGAGAGCTGCGGTCATCATGATGAGCATCATCGCGATCAAACTGGTCTTCATCCGGTTCCTCCAACGCTCCCTCCTCTCTCACGCTAGATAGCGGGCGTATCTAGATTCGGCCTCCGCCCTAGTGGTGTACCATTTGTAACTATTACCGCTGAAACGGTGAACCTGTCTCCGACACTCCTCCCAGTCGTCGTAGACTCCGGGAACCTTACCCTTGTACACGACATACGACGACATCTCTATGCACAAGCCAAACAACAGACAACAGACAATACATAAGCAGTATGTAAGTATGCAACAAAAGGATCGGAAGAGAAAAGCAAGACATTAATAGCACGATTCATGATCCTACTAATAAATAGGATCGATTACATCTAAGTTGAATGACTGTCCAAACCAAAGAGACATACGAATTCATTAAAGTTTAATTACAACATGAGCCAATCAATGTTTCAGAACTACACATCACTACTTTCGACTCGACTCATCGGACAGGAGCGTGGATGAAGCCGCCGTCTGTCGTGATGGTCATGAAATTGCGGTCATTGTCACCCTGCATTTGTAGCGTTCCATCTATCTCATTGTTGGACGGTTGATATCTGAGGTAGAACTGCCCCGAGGTATGAAGGACATCTTGATGGATGATGTCCGCAAACTCCGACTGGATGCGAAAGAATTCTTGTCTGAGGTTCGCGTCCTGGGTTGCCGACAACCTCGCGGCCCAATCTTTGAGACTATCTGGTAGCATAAGTTGATGATGGTCCCTTACGATCGCCCGCATGTGATGGAGGGCGTAGTAGGTATCCTTCTGACCGCTAGGCGGCTGCTTGACGCAGCAGAAATTCGTATTGTGTGAGAAGGTGTGCTTGTCGTACTTATGAACTGCCCTGGTGAAGGTGCCTCCAGATTTGGTGTAGCCGGGGAGAACATCATCAAGAACTTTCTTGACATTTGTGTAGTCTATCTTGGAGTTACGGTTCGGGTCGAAATATGTGGCCATGGAATATTTCAGGCTTAAGAGGATGAGTGTGCAATGTGTGTCACTGCACAGAACACGGAATGTTAGAAGAAAAAAAGAACAATCGAAATCTAAGAAATCATATGTTACGGGGCGGTTAAGGGATGACTTACTCGGGAAAGTAAGCCACAAGGAAGTTATCCTTATCTGGGTTTGCCAGAATGACACCTTCGAGGTGTGAACTCGCAACTTGGCGGTCCCAAGCGCTGCTCAAGTGCTTGGCACGCATGTAGAAGGGGTCGACTATCACGATGTCCGGGGTCTTGTCTCTAATGATCCGCATCTCCCTACTCAGCAAAAACAGCCGAATGAAGGTGTAGTGCAGCAGATGAAGGTTAAACATAGCAAAGATGTCATCAAACCGCAGGACGATCGTACCCCCGATGTCGCCATCCACAAAGCACTTTCCCTCTGGCACCTTGGCCATGAAAACCGGGTATGCCACATCATTCTCTCTGAGACGCCGCTTCTCCAAAGAAAGAACACTGTCGTGCAGACTCCGCATAGCACCGGTTGCAGCATTCAGCATATTTGGCGGTAGCATCGCCCTACCCGCCACATGCACCCTCCTCGAGATATCCTTAGGTGAAGGTGGCCCGTCCTGAGCACGGATCGAACTCGGTGCCGGCTGGCTCGCACCGGCGCCCTTGTTAGTCTTTCGCTTCCGTCCCTTCTTCTTGATCTCCTGTAATGGGACCGAGTTCTGCTCACAGACCGCCTTCTTGAGCGTGTTGGGGCTGATAATATTTCGCACCTCAGCTATCTGAGGCTCGGTGAAGGCGGGAGCTGGAGGCGTGTCCTGAGAACTGAACGCCAGACGACAACTGTTGCAATTGGATTTCTCTGCCGTACCAGCTAGATCGCGGTCGTCTTGGTTGGGTTCTTGAGAAAGAGGCCCACAGAACTCGTCGTACCCATGTTCGGCAAAGTACTAATCAACTTTGGTAAATGTACCGTCGTCGTTGTCGTCGCCGTCAGGATCCTGTGCCATAGGGCTGTCCGGATCCTGTGCCATAGGGATGTCCGGCAGGTCTGGTAGCATTGCGGCGTTCTTGCCATGCCTTGGCGCCGGCACGACTGGCGGTCTTGTCTGTGGGGTGGTGTCCCCCGCCCTCAAATGAATCTGGCTCTTCGTCCAAAGAAGGGGCCAGTTTACGCAGGCGCTGAGGGTCATCTCATCTTCTTCATCGGCCCCAGCGGGTCGAATCGGAGGTAACAGCTCGTCGCAGCCTGGCAGCACCCGAACCACTTCAACCCCATACACTGTGGGTGCCATCGGATTACCGTGGAACATGCTGTTGCCCGGTTGAACGATTCTGCCCTTGGCGACATCGACCAACTCGGCGCTCACGAAGTGCAGAAGAGTGCAAGGAACGTCGGCGGCGCCCTGCGAAAACATGTACAGGGCGTCAGGGATGCCCAGTCAAAGGCAAGGAGATGAAGTCATCGGCCGAGAGGCTTAGTGACCGTGATGCCGTCGAGCTCGGCTAATGTCGAGGCACCGCCAACGACGGGCGTGCAACTGACGGCAGAGGCGCTTGCTGGCGAGGTGCCGGCCGGCGTACACCCGGGTGCATTATGTTGGGGAACGTAGTAATTTCAAAAAAATTCCTACGCACACGCAAGATCATGGTGATGCATAGCAACGAGAGGGGAGAGTCATGTCCACGTACCCTCGTAGACCGTAAGCGGAAGTGTTAGAACAACGCGGTTGATGTAGTCGTACGTCTTCACGGCCCGACTGATCAAGCACCGAAACTATGGCACCTCTGAGTTCTAGCACACGTTCAGCTCGATGACGTCCCTCGAACTCCGATCCAGCCGAGTGTCAAGGGAGAGTTCCGTCAGCACGACGGCGTGGTGACGTTCTTGATGTTCTACCGTCGCAGGGCTTCGCCTAAGCACCGCTACAATATTATCGAGGAGGACTATGGTGGAGGGGGGCACCGCACACGGCTAATAGATCTCAAGGACCAATTGTTGTTCTTTCTTTGGGGTGCCCCCCTGCCCCCGTATATATAGGAGCAAGGGGGGAGGCGGCCAGCCTATGGAGGAGGCGCGCCAAGGGGGGAGTCCTACTCCCACCGGGAGTAGGACTCCTCCTGTTCGAGAAGAAAAGAGGAGGAGAGGGAGAAGGAAAAAGGGGCTGCCCCCCTTGTCCAATTCGGACCAGAGGGGGGGCGTAGGCCTCCTTCCTATTGGCCTCTCTCCACTATTCCCGTATAGCCCAATAAGGCCCATATACTCTCCAGCGAATTCCCGTAACTCTCCGGTACTCCCAAAAATACCCAAATCACTCGGAACCTTTCCGAAGTCCGAATATAGTCGTCCAATATATCGATCTTTACGTCTCGACCATTTCGAGACTCCTCGTCATGTCCCCGATCTCATCCGGGACTCCGAACTCCTTCGGTACATCAAAACTCATAAGCTCATAATATAACTGTCATCGAAACCTTAAGCGTGCGGACCCTACGGGTTCGAGAACAATATAGACATGACCGAAACACATTTCCGATCAATAACCAATAGCGGAACCTGAATGCTCATATTGGCTCCCACATATTCTACGAAGATCTTTATCGGTCAAACCGCATAATAACATATGTTGTTTCGTTTGTCATCGGTATGTTACTTGCCTGAGATTCGGTCGTCGGTATCTTAATACCTAGTTCAATCTCGTTACCGGCAAGTCTCTTTACTCGTTACGTAATGCATCATTCCGTAACTAACTCATTAGCTACATTGCTTGCAAGGCATATAGTGATGTGCATTACCGAGAGGGCCCAGAGATACCTCTCCGACAATCGGAGTGACAAAACCTAATCTCGAAATACGCCAACCCAACATGTACCTTTGGAGACACCTGTAGTACTCCTTTATAATCACCCAGTTACGTTGTGACGTTTGGTAGCACCCAAAGTGTTCCTCCGATAAACGGGAGTTGCATAATCTCGTAGTTACATGAACATGTATAAGTCATGAAGAAAGCAACAGCAACATACTAAATGATCAAGTGCTAAGCTAACAGAATGGGTCAAGTCAATCACATCATTTTCCTAATGATGTGATCCCGTTAATCAAATGACAACTCTTTCGTCTATGGTTAGGAAACATAACCATCTTTGATAAACGAGCTTGTCAAGTAGAGGCATACTAGTGACACTATGTTTGTCTATGTATTCACACATGTATTATGTTTCCGGTTAATACAATTCTAGCATGAATAATAAACATTTATCATGATATAAGGAAATAAATAATAACTTTATTATTGCCTCTAGGGCATATTTCCTTCAGTCTCCCACTTGCACTAGAGTCAATAATCTAGTTCACATCATCATGTGATTTAACACCAATATTCATATCTGTATATGATTAACAACCATAGTTCACATCGTCATGTGATCAACACCCAAAGAGTTTACTAGAGTCAATAATCTAGTTCACATCGCTATGTGATTAACACCCAAAGAGTACTAAGGTATGATCATGTTTTGCTCGTGAGAGAAGTTTAGTCTACGGGTCTGTCACATTCAGAGCCGTATGTATTTTGCAAATATTCTATGTCTACAATGCTCTGCATGGAGCTACTCTAGCTAATTGCTCCCACTTTCAATATGTATCCAGATTGAGACTTAGAGTCATCTGGATCAGTGTAAAAGCTTGCACCGATGTAACTTTTTACGACGGGCTCTTTTAGCACCTCCATAATCGAGAAGTATTTCCTTGGTCCTCACTAAGGATATTTTTGACCGCTGTCCAGTGATCTACTATTAGATCAAAATTGTATTTCTTTGCCAAACACAGAGCAAGGTATACAATAGGTCTGGTTCACAGCATAGCATACTTTATAGAACCTATGACTGAGGCATAGGGAATGACTTTTCATTCTCGTTCTATCTTCTGCCGTGGTCGGGCTTTGAGTCTTACTCAATTTCACACCTTGCAGCATAGGCAAGAACTCTTTCTTTGACTGTTCCATTTTGAACTATTTCAAAATCTTGTCAAGGTATGTACTCATTGAAAATCTTATCAAGCGTCTTGATCTATCTCAATAGATCTTGATGCTTAATATGTAAGCAGCTTCACTGAGGTCTTTCTTTGAAAAACTCCTTTCAAACACTCCTTTATACTTTGCAGAATAATTCTACATTATTTCCGATCAACAATATGTCATTCACATATACTTATCAGAAATGTTGTAGTGCTCCCACTCACTTTCTTGTAAATACAGGTCTTTCCAAAAGTCCGTATAAAACCATATGCTTTGATCAACTCATCAAAGCGTATATTCCAACTCCGAGATGCTTGCACCAGTCCATTGATGGATTGTTGGAGCTTGCACACTTTGTTAACATCTTTAGGATTGACAAAAACTTTCTGGTTGCATCATATACAGCTCTTCTTTAATAAATCCATTAAGGAATGCAGTTTTGACATCCATTTGCCAGATTTCATAAAATGTGGCAATTGCTAACATGATTCAGACAGACTTAAGCTTCGATACGAGTGAGAAAATCTCATCGTATTCAATACCGTCAACTTGTTGAAAACCTTTCTCAACAAGTCGAGCTTAGTAGATAGTAACACTACTATCAGTGTCCGTCTTCCTCTTGAAGATCCATTTATTTAACATGGCTTGCTCATCATCGAGCAAGTCAATCAAAGTCCATACTTTGTTCTCATACATGGATCATATCTCAGATTTTATGGCCTTAAGCCATTTCGTGGAATCTGGGCTCATCATCGCTTCCTCATAGTTCGTAGGTTCATCATGGTCTAGTAACATGACTTTCAGAACATGATTACCGTACCACTCTGGTGCGGATCTTAATCTGGAAGATCTACAAAGTTTGGTAGTAACTTGATCTGAAGCTTCATGATCATTATCATTAGCTTCCTCACTAATTGGTGTAGGAATCACTAGAACTGATTTCTATGATGAACTACTTTCCAATTCAGGAGAAGGTACAAATTACCTTATCAAGCTCTACTTTCCTCCCACTCACTTCTTTCGAGAGAAACTTCTTCTTTAGAAAGGATCCATCTTAGCAACGAATAACTTGCCTTCAGATCTGTGATAGAAGGTGTACCCAATAGTTACCTTTGGGTATTCTATGAAGACGCACTTCTCCGATTTGGGTTCAAGCTTATCAGGTTGAAAAACTTTTTCATATAAGCATCACAACTCCAAGCTGTAAGAAACGACAGCTTAGGTTTACTCCTAAACCATAGTTCATACGGTGTCGTCTCAACGAATTTAGATGTTGCCCTATTAAACGTGAATGCAGCTGTCTCTAATGCATAACCCCAAAAATGATAGTGGTAAACCGATAAGAGACATCATAGATCGCACCATATCTAGTAAAGTATGATTACGATGTTCGGACACACCATTACATTGTGGTGTTCCAGATGGCGTGAGTTGCGAAACTATTTCACATTGTTCCAAATAAAGACCAAACTCATAACTCAAATATTCGTCTCCACGATCAGATCATAGAAACTTTATTTTTTTTGTTACGATGATTTTTCCACTTCACTCCGAAATTCTTTGAACTTTTCAACTATTTCAGACTTATGTTTCATTAAGTAGATATACCCATATCTGCTCAAATCACCTTGCGAAGGTCAGAAAATAACGATACTTGCCACGAGCATCAACACTCATTGGATCGCATACATCGGTATGTATTATTTCCAATAAGTCAGTAGCTTGTTCCAATGTTCCGGAGAACGGAGTTTTAGTCATCTTGCCCAAAAGGCACGGTTCGCAAGCATCAAATGATTCATAATCAAGTGATTCCAAAAACCCATCAGCATGGAGTTTCTTCATGCGCTTTACACCGATATGACCCAAATGGCAGTGCCACAAATAAGTTGCACTATCATTATCAACTTTGCATCTTTTGGCATCAATATTATGAATATGTGTATCACTATGATCGAGATCCAACAAACTATTTTCATTGGGTGTATGACCATTGAAGGCTTTATTCATGTAAACAGAACAACAATTATTCTCTTACTTTAAATGAATAACCGTATTGCAATAAACATGATCAAATCATATTCATGCTCAACACAAACGCCAAATAACATTTATTTAGGTTCTACACTAATCTCGAAAATATAGAGAGTGTGCGATGATGATCATATCAATTTTGGAACCACTTCCAGCACACATCGTCACTTCACCCTCAACTAGTTTCTGTTTATTCTTTAACTCCTGTTTTGAGTTACTAATCTTAGCAACGGAACAAGTATCAAATACTCAGAAGCTACTATAAACACTAGTAAGGTACACATCAATAAACTGTATATCAAATATACCCTTGTTTACTTTGCCATCCTTCTTATCCACCAAATATTCAGGGCATTTCCGCTTCCAGTGACCATTTCCTTTGAAGTAGAAGCACTTAGTTTCAGGCTTTGGTCCAGCTTTGGGCTTCTTCACGGGAGTGACAACTTGCTTGCCATTCTGCTTGAAGTTCCTTTTTTTTCCTTCGCCCTTTTCTTGAAACTAGTGATCTTGTCAATCATCAACCCTTGATGTTTTTTTTCTTGATTTCTACCTTCATCGATTTCAGCATCACGAAGAGCTCGGGAATCAATTTCGCCAATTGCCGATAACTTCGGTTACAAAACATGATCATCTCATACAATAAAATATAGCATCATGTCTTGACCATATCACATCATAACATGCCCTGCAAAAACAAGTTAGACGTCCTCTACTTTGTTGTTGCAAATTTTACGTGGCTGCTACGGGCTTAGCAAGAACTGTTCTTACCTACGCATCAAAACCCAAGTTAATGTTGTTTTAACCTTCGCAAGGACCGGGCGTAGCCACACTCGGTTCAGCTAAAGTGAGAGAGGCAGACACCCGCCAGTCACCTTTAAGCACGAGTGCTCGTAACGGTGAAACCAGTCTCACGTAAGCGTACGCGTAATTTCGGTCCGGACCGCTTCATCTCACAATAGCGCTGAGCCAAAGTATGACATGCTGGTAAGCAGTATGACTTGTATCGCCCACAACTCACTTGTGTTCTACTTGTGCAAATGACATCTACGCATAAAACCTAGCTTGGATGCCACTGTTTGGAAACGTAGTAATTTCAAAAAAAATTCCTACGCACACGCAAGATCATGGTGATGCATAGCAACGAGAGGGGAGAGTAATGTACACGTACCCTCGTAGACCGTAAGCGGAAGCGTTAGAACAACGCGGTTGATGTCGTCGTACGTCTTCACGGCCCGACCGATCAAGCACCGAAACTATGGCACCTCCGAGTTCTAGCACACGTTCAGCTCGATGACGTCCCTCGAACTCCAATACAGCCGAGTGTCGAGGGAGAGTTCCGTCAGCATGATGGCGTGGTGACGATCTTGATGTTCTACCGTCGCAGGGCTTCGCCTAAGCACCGCTACAATATTATCGAGGAGGACTATGGTGGAGGGGGGCACCGCAACGGCTAATAGATCTCAAGGATCAATTGTTGTTCTTTCTTTGGGGTACCCCCCTGCCCCCGTATATATAGGAGCAAGGGGGAGGCGGCCGGCCTATGGAGGAGGCGCGCCAAGGGGGGAGTCCTACTCCCACCGGGAGTAGAACTCCTCCTTTCCTTGTTGGAGAAGAAAAGAGGAGGAGAGGGAGAAGGAAAAAGGGGCTGCCCCCCTTGTCCAATTCGGACCAGATGGGGGCGTAGGCCTCCTTCCTTTTGGCCTCTCTCCTTTATTCCCGTATAGCCCAATAAGGCCCATATACTCTCCAGCGAATTCCCGTAACTCTCCGGTACTCCAAAAAATACCCGAATCACTCGGAACCTTTCCGAAGTCCGAATATAGTCGTCCAATATATCGATCTTTACGTCTCGACCATTTCGAGACTCCTCGTCATGTCCCCGATCTCATCCGAGACTCCGAACTCCTTCGGTATATCAAAACTCATAAACTCATAATATAACTATCATCGAAACCTTAAGCGTGCGGACCCTACGGGTTCGAGAACAATGTCGACATGACCGAAACACGTTTCCGATCAATAACCAATAGCGGAACATGTATGCTCATATTGGCTCCCACATGTTCTACGAAGATCTTTATCGGTCAAACCGCATAACAACATATGTTGTTCCCTTTGTCATTGGTATGTTACTTGCCCGAGATTCGATCGTCGATATCTCAATACCTAGTTCAATCTCGTTACCGGCAAGTCTCTTTACTCGTTACGTAATGCATCATTTCGTAACTAACTCATTAGCTACATTGCTTCCAAGGCTTATAGTGATGTGCATTACCGAGAGGACCCAGAGATACCTCTCCGACAATCAGAGTGACAAAACCTAATCTCGAAATACGCCAACCCAACATGTACCTTTGGAGACACCTGTAGCACTCCTTTATAATCACCCAGTTACGTTGTGACATTTGGTAGCACCCAAAGTGTTCCTCCGATAAACGGGAGTTGCATAATCTCGTAGTTACAGGAACATGTATAAGTCATGAAGAAAGCAACAACAACATACTAAACGATCAATTGCTAAGCTAACGGAATGGGTCAAGTCAATCACATCATTCTCCTAATGATTTGGTCCCGTTAATCAAATGACAACTCTTTTGTCTATGGTTAGGAAACATAACCATCTTTGATAAACGAGATAGTCAAGTAGAGGCATACTAGTGACACTATGTTTGTCTATGTATTCACACATGTATTATGTTTCCGGTTAATACAATTCTAGCATGAATAATAAACATTTATCATGATATAAAGAAATAAATAATAACTTTATTATTGCCTCTAGGGCATATTTCCTTCACATTAAGCTCCAATGCCCGTGCCGGCGCCGGAGACACCAATGGCGTCGCCGCCGAAGACACCAATGGCGCCGCCGGTGACACCAATGGCGCCGCCTGCGCGCTGTGCGAGTTGCTGGCCGTGAAGCTGGGAACCGGGGGAGGCCCCTGTTGGCCGCCCGCAATCCACGTCGTCAACCCATGAATCAACGTAGGCACCATGGCGTTGAGCTTAGTTCCCAGTTGTTGTTCAACTTGCTCTTGGACAAGCTCCGGAATCCGCACCACTTGTGCCTTGAGTTCTTCAACCTCGCGCGTCTGGCTTTCCGAGCTGGTCTTTTTCTCCTTCCGCACACCAGTGGTATAGTATGACCCCCATTTTGTGGACAAGCCTTTGCCGGCCACACGACCAGCTGACGTCGGCTTAGTGAGCTTATCCTTGTTTTTCATTACGTTCAACGCCCTATTTAAAGGGGTGTCGAAAGGGGAGCTCTGAGACGACCCCGCGCTCCTGCTTTCAGTGTCCTGCGAAAGGAACCTGAACCATTTAGAAATATTGGGGATTAATTAGAGTGCAACCATATGGAGCTAATTACGCGGGGGTGTATTCCTTACCAGAACAAGCTCAAGCGCCCTGGTCTTCGGATCCGTGGTAAGCTCCTTTGTTATCGGGTCCTCCTTGTATCGGGCCCTGACATAGTTCCTGGTCTGCTTGTTACCGCTGTATTTCTCGAAGCGGGGCGGTAGGCCTTGCTTGGCACGCTCCGCGTCCTCCTTGTCCCATATAGGCTCCGCCACTCTGTAACCGCCGGGACCGAGTTTGTGTTCCCCTAAGTTCAACTCCCGCATTTCTTTTCCCCACTGACTTGATTCGGAGGTTGCACTGCTCTCGCACTTGATCTTGAACTCCTTGTACTCATCTTCGCTCATCAAAGGATATTTCGCCTTGATCTTCTCATAACTATCACCTTTATCAATCATTCTCTTCACCGCGCTTCTCCAAGTAGACATGGCCGTGCTCATCTTCGTTAGGGCGGCACTGTTCACTTTATTCCCTGAGAGGCGTGTGTTTTCAAATTCGGCGGGGAACTTGTATCGTTCGTGCAGCTTCGTGAAGAGGAGGTTGCGCAAATTCCCTCGGTCCTTATGCCTAAGGTTCTCGGTGTTGATCGAGACGGTGCTTCGGAGAATGCACCCGAGCTGAACCGAGTACCCCTTGACTATATGTTTGGGCTCCGTTGGATTCCCGTCGGAGTCCACTTGAGTGAATTCCTCCTTGAGGGTGCGGAGCGCATTCGGGCGCCGGTCCTTCATTTGCTTCTTCGGTTGGCTGCCATCTGTGTGTGCGCCGCCATCATCAGTGGTGGCATCCTCGCCGGCACCATCAGTGGTGTCATCCCCGACGCCACTAGGGGTTGTGTAATCAGGATCGGTGTCTTCCGCGGCGTCCTCATAGCGGTGAGGTTGTTCCTCCATCTCCTGGGACAGCTCCTAGAATTGCTTGCCACTCGAACCACCGGCCTCATCGTTGTGGGACATGTTTCGCTCTAAATAGGAAAAAAGTTTGGTCAAAAAGTTGGTTATTGTCAAGGAACAAGATCATGGTCTCATCATTTAGGGTTTGTCGACACCGAGGCACCCTAAAAGCCTAAGCTTTCATCATTTAGGGTTTGTCGACGCCGAGGCACCCTAAAATCCTAAGCATACATCATTTAGGTTCTCATCGACACCGAGGCATCCGGGGCAGCCAAGTTAAGTTTTCATCATTTAGGGTTTATCGATGCCGAGGCACCCTAGGTTGGGCCTAATCACTTGGCTCTATTGCCACCTATGTTGGGTTTATCATATAGGGTTTATCGATGCTAAGGAGAATTCTAAGTTGGGCCTAATCACTTGGCTCTATTGCCACCTATGGTTTAATGCAGCAAGAATAAAGGGGCAGTTGATCCTACTTAATTAAGTACTAAGATACCCCGGCCCATGCATTAGTCGCAAGTACCCCATATGTCCTATTTTTAGCAAAGTCATGCTAAAATTCACGGAAAATTTCAGCATGACCTTTGCTGAAAATAGGACATATGGAGTACCCGAATTTGCTGGAACGGAAGTTAATCAACATTCCGGCAAACTCAAGGGCCTCTCGGGGTACCTGCAAAATCATTATCCCCGCGTAATGAAGTCGCCAATGGGTCATTTCAGAAGATCACAAGTAGCATCATCACAAGTACAACATCATCACAAGTACAGCAGTAGCAGTAGTGAATACAGGCATAACAGCAGCAAAACTGACTTGCTGTTAATGAACAGTGGCTAAAGATATATAAAACTACATTGCAAATGTGCCATCTCAATAAAACAACTCATGGAAGTAAACTACTAGCAGGCTCAAAAGTCAAGTAAACTGAAGATTATGATAGCTTGCACACACAGGACCACGTCATTATCATGGCAGTCCACTATATATTTTTATGACAAAATACATCATTATCAAGGCACATTATGGCCATTTTCTTACATGATGCTAACTGTACCTAACTGAATTTTTTGACAGTAGCTCAAGTTTTATGCTAGCAGCTCAAGTTTGTGCCATTGGAGCAAATAAGCAGGAACCAACATATGTAAGGTTTCAACAAGACTCATCATCAGTATATATAAGGAGGATCTTTGTAAACAAACGAACACTAAGAGCAGAATGTTCTTGCAACAAACATTATTGTGTGACATCGAAAGGCATCACTCTGCTTAAAGGGAAGGATGACTTAAGTGGCAGATGTATATGATTGCACCACTTGATCTGCACTTCTCTATATTATATGATGTACTGAAGAACTTGAGCAAAAAAAGATAAATAGGAACATATTTCTCACCTGCACTGTCTGAACTTCACTTCCTTTACCTCCTCGGAAACCTGAAATATGCAGATGTTAGAAAGGTTAATGAACCAACAGATGCCCTAATGGAAGTAATAACAACATGACAGCAAACAACCAACAAACATGATGGGCTTAAGATTAATGAACCAACATCGACAAACCAGATGGACAGAGATGTAGTGAGAGGAAAATTCTTTTCTGAATTTTTTATTTGTCTTTGAATCTGTTCCCAAAGTCAGCCAGAACAAACACAACATTATTATATATGATGTGCTTGCTCCTTGCTGCCTTGTACACTTAGGAGCTCACTGAAAAGCAATGACATATTCATTAACCTTGGCCACGCGCAGGAAGAGACGGCGGGAGCAATTATCCTAAACTAATTAGCCTAACCACCTAAGCCAATTACCCACGCGCAGCAATTATCCACACGCAGCAATCTAATAACCACTAATTAGCCTAACCACCTAAGCCAATTATCCTAAACTATAGCTAACTAACCTAAGGGTCGACATGTATGCGGCAGCAACACCAACGCAACTAATACAAGCGACAACAATTAGCAGAAAAAAGCAGCGGCAGTAGCTTAGCATCAGCATCAGCGGCCAGCAGTAGCAAACAATGACTAAGAGCAGTAGAAGCTAGCGATAGCAGAAGCAGTGGGCAGTGGCGGAACGGGGCGCGGCCAGGCGACAACGCGCACGGGGCAATGCATACACCAATTCAATTAATACCAAACTACCAATAATCAGACAATGCATACACCAATTCAACTAATACCAAACTAAGACAATGCATACAACAATTGTGACATCTCTGTCTCAGTCATACTAACAATCAGACAATGCATACATCTCTGTCTCAGGTATGTCTAGGAACAGAAATTGCAAGTCTAACTTCCAATTCGGGGTTATCACCGCAATACAACAAGGATCAGATAACGCATACACCAATTCAAGTAATACCAAACTACCAACGAGAAAATTACCAGCGGGAGGTGAGGCGCCGCAGGGGAAGCAGGTCGCGGCGGTCAGCGGAGGCGGAAACACGGAGGCCTCACCCCGGGACGGGCGGCGGAAGAACGGGGCCGGGGCGCAGCGGAGGAGGCCGTCGTCGTCGGCTACTCTGCTCGTCGCCGCGAGGGGGGGAGGCCAGGGCCAGCAGGAGCGGACGGCCGCGCGGCGAAGGTGGGGGCG
>NC_057813.1:689377035-689377570 GCF_018294505.1 Triticum aestivum
GAGGGGAGAGGGAGGCGGCGGGGGCGCATGGGCAGTTGCAGCGCAGTGGGTCGGGGCAGCGGCGGCGGCGGCGGCGTGGTGGAGGGAGGGACGAGGGAGGGAGCGGCACGGTGAAGGGAGAGGGACTAATCGAAGTAGTCTGGCGAGAGGGAGGGGGAAGGAGGGGCGCGGTGGTGTATGGATGGGGAAGATTACTAATGGCGCACCCCCAGGCGGTGCGCCATTAGAATGTTTTTTCATAGCAATGGCGCACCAGCGCCACAGTGCGCCATAAGTATTTTAGATAGCAATGGCGCACCAGCCACCCTTGCGCCATAAGTAAGAATTTTTTTATTATTTTTAAAAAAATGAATATGAATATGAATATGAAACAGTAATTTTTTTATAAAAACATTAATAATTGTTGTTTAACAACAATTGTAGTCTACACTTTTTTATTATTATATTTTAGAAAATGAATATGAATATGAAACAGTAATAATTTTTTATAAAAACAGTAATAATTTTTTAAAAAATATCATCAATTTTGTTACTT
>NC_057813.1:689377887-689405718 GCF_018294505.1 Triticum aestivum
GTTGCGGTGGGTCGGCGGCGGCGGTGGAGCTAGCGGGGGAGGGTGCGGGTGGGATCGAGATGGAGGGCCGGGATCGAGATGGAGGGGGATCGAGATCGAGTGTCCTCATGAATTCAAAAAGTGCCCATGAAATATAAAAATATTCATGATATCAAAAAGTGCCCATGAAATACTATCGAGAAATGAAGACTACGATTTAAATACAATCGATCTTAGCTAGCTATCTGTTCACAATCTTCTTGCCCTTCTTTTTCGCAAATGGAGTTCTTCTGTGGAACGGACGTCCTTTAGGTAGGGTGGTCCTGCTTCTTCTTGTGGTGTGTGCTGCTACTTCATCGTTGTCATCATGTTCGATCCTCGGTTCGCCGTACTTGTCGAAGTCTTGCTCATTGGCTACTCCATCCACTCCGATGATCTTCCTTTTGCCTCTCCTCACAACAACACGACTGGGCTTTGGCGGGTCGGTAATGAAGAAGCATTGGTCCACTTGGGAAGCCAGTACCCATGGCTCATTTTTCGCGGTGACGTTTGCGCCCGCGGTCTTGGATTTGGCTTCGGGTATAACCATGGTGGTGAAATATTAGTCTTCTTTTAGGACGCTGTTGGCCCATCTGACACGGAACATCGGGACCTTCTCTCCAGCGTAGCTCAGCTCCCAGATCTCCTCGATCCTTCCGTAGTATATGTCCTTGTCGTTGCCGGTGTAGGATTCCATCGTTACCCCGGAGTTCTGATAACCATCGCTCTTCATGTCCTTGTTCTCGGTGTAGAATGTGTAGCTGTTGATATCGTACGCCTCATAGGTCATCAGGTTGTGCTCGGCGCCCTGTGACAAGGCGAATATGAGTTCTTCTTCCGCGGAAGAATCCTCATGTAAAGGGTACGACAGAAGCTTCTGCTTGAACCAACCCGTGAAACATGAGTTGTGCTCTTTGATTATATCTCCCTCCGTCAGCTGTTGGCCTCGGTCATTGTACGTCTTCTCAATAAAGGTTTTGTGCTCTACCACCCAAGGATTGACCACGTCTATGTGTTGTAGCGCGACTAGGTTTGCTCTTTCAAAGTCGGCGAGTCGACCCTCAAAGTCGACATGCATTTCGCGGTGACCCTCACGGTGACCCCATCCAGCGAGCCTGCCAAGGTGCCTGTTGACGGGCAGACCAATGGGGTTCTCGATGCCTAGATAATTCATGCAGTAGGAGATGCACTCTTCGGTCAGAAAGCCCCTGGCTATACTTCCCTCTAGACGTGACATGTTTCGAACGTATCCTTTGATGACACCATTCATCCTTTCGAACGGCATCCTCCACGATATGGACCAGCATATGCACCATAACGTCGAAGAATGCAGGCGGGAAGTACATCTCAAGCTCGCATAGTATCACCACGATCTCTTCCTGTAGCCTTCTGAGTTGCCTCACGCCAATGGACTTCCGAGAGATGACGTCAAAAAAGTTGCATAGGCCAAATAGCATTTCACGGACGTGCGCGTCCATGATCCCACGGATTGCAACTGGAAGTATCTGCGTCATCAGCACGTGACAGTCGTGAGACTTCATCCCGCTGAACTTCTGCTTCGCTGGGTCTAGGTATCTGCATATCTTCCCCTCGTAACCGTAAGGAAGTTTTACTCCTAGGAGGCAGGTGAAAAACTGCTCGATCTCCTCCTGACTTAGAGTGAAGCACGCGGGAGGGTAGTCATTTTCGGTCTTCTTGGCCTTTTTGCCTTTGCGACGACTTTCTGTGTCCTGCTTCGCCTCATCATCATCATCATTAGCGTGAAGCTCCTGCCTGATGCCCATTGATTTCAAGTCTGCCCTTGCTTTCGGCCCATCTTTGGTCCTCTCTGGCATGTTGAGCAGGGTACCAAGCAGACTCTCGCACACGTCCTTCGTGATATGCATGACATCAAGGCTGTCAGGCACACGGTGGATCTTCCAGTACGGCAAGTCCCAGAAAATAGACCTCGTTTTCCATACCTTCAGCAGCAGCTCTAGCGCCTTTCGCTTCTTTCCCGGCTCTAGCGCCTTTTGCTTCTTTCTCGGCAGTGGGCAGTCTTTCCAATTTTTCAACAGCTCATCTATTTCCTCGCCGCTCCTTGTACACGGGCGTTTTCGGGTTTTGGTTTCACCATTGAACAGATCCTTGCGTTTCCTCCACGGGTCATCGTCGCGAAGCCATCTTCGATGTCCCTTGAACACGGTTTTCGAAGACCCGGGATCTCTATCTAGCTAGCGATACGTTGTGTCATCCATGCACCTTACGCATCCAGAAAATCCGTGGACTACCTGCCCCACGAGATATCCGTAACCGAGATAGTCGTGCACCGTCGTGAGCAGTGCGGCTCTCATAGGGAAATATTCTTTCTCTGCAGCGTCCCACGTATTGGCTGGCGTATTCCACAGCGTGTCTAGCTCCTCCTTCAGCAGCCCCAGATACAGATTGATGTCATTCCCTGGTTGTTTCGGCCCTTCAATTAGCATACTCATGTGAATGTACTTCCTCTTCATGCACAACCAGGGGGGAAGGTTGTACATCCACACAAACACAGGCCAGGTGCTATGTGTGTTGGGGAACGTTGCAGAAAATTAAATTTTTTCCTACGGTTTCACCAAGATCCATCTATGAGTTCATCTAAGCAACGAGTCATGGAAGAGAGATTGCATCTACATACCACTTGTAGATCGCGTACGGAAGCATTCGAGGGAACGGTGATGATGGAGTCGTACTCGCCGTGATTCAGATCACCGATGACCAAGTGCTGAACGGACAGCACCTCCGCGTTCAACACACGTACGGTACGGACGACGTCTCCTCCTTCTTGATCCAGCAAGGGGGAAGGAGAGGTTGAGGAAGAAGGCTCCAGCAGCAGCACGACGGCGTGATGATGGTGGAGAGGCAGTACTCCGACAGGGCTTCGCCAAGCGCACAACGAAGGAGGAGAGGTGTTGGGGAGGGGAGGGGCTGCGCCTTGGATCAGGTGTTCAGCCCTCCCCTTGCCCCTCTATTTATAGGGGAAGGGGGAAGGGGGCCGGCCCCCTCTAGATGAGATCTAGAGGGGGGGCGGCGGCCAAGGAGGGGGCTTGCCCCCCAAGCAAAGGGGGTGCGCCCCCCTTAGGGTTCCCCCCCCCCCCCAACCCTAGGCGCATGGGCCCAAGGGGGGGGCGCGCCCAGCCCTCCAGGGGCTGGTGCCCTGCCCCACGCAGCCCATGTGGCCCACCAAGAGGGGTGGACCCTCCCGGTGGACCCCCGGAACCCCTCCGGTGGCCCCGGTACAATACCGATATGCCCCGAAACTTTCCGGTGTCCGCATGACAACTTCCCATATATAAATCTTTACCTACGGACCCTTCCGGAACTCCTCGTGACGTCCGGGATCTCATCCGGGACTCCTAACAACATTCGGTAATCACATACAAGTCTTCCTAATAACCCTAGCATCACCGAACCTTAAGTGTGTAGACCCTACGGGTTCGGGAGACACGCAGACATGACCGAGACGGCTCTCAGGTCAATAACCAACAGCGGGATCTGGATACCCATGTTGGCTCCCACATGCTCCTCGATGATGTCATCGGATGAACCACGATGTCGAGGATTCAAGCAACCCCGTATACTATTCCCTTTGTCAATCGGTACGTTACATGCCCGAGACTCGATCGTCGGTATCCCAATACCTTGTTCAGTCTCGTTACCGGCAAGTCACTTTACTCGTACCATAATGCATGATCCCGTGACCAAACACTTGATCACCTTGAGCTCATTATGATGATGCATTACCGAGTGGGCCCAGAGATACCTCTCCGTCATACGGAGTGACAAATCTCAGTCTCGATCCGTGTCAACCCAACAGACACTTTCGGAGATACCTGTAGTGCACCTTTATAGTCACCCAGTTACGTTGTGACGTTTGGTACACCCAAAGCACTCCTACGGTATCCGGGAGTTACACGATCTCATGGTCTAAGGAAGAGATACTTGACATTGGAAAAGCTCTAGCAAAACGAACTACGCGATCTTGTGCTATGCTTTGGATTGAGTCTTGTCCATCACATCATTCTCCTAATGATGTGATCCCATTGTCAACGACATCTAATGTCCATAGTCAGGAAACCATGACTATCTGTTGACCAACGAGCTAGTCAACTAGAGGCTTACTAGGGACGTATTGTGGTCTATGTATTTACACGCGTATTACGATTTCCGGATAATACAATTATAGCATGAATAAAAGACAATTATCAGGAACAAGGAAATATAATAATAATGCTTTTCTTATTGCCTCTAGGGCATATTTCCAGCAGTCTCCCACTTGCACTAGAGTCAATAATCTAGTTACATTGTGATGAATCGAACACCCATAGAGTTCTGGTGTTGATCATGTTTTGCTCGCGAGAGAGGTTTAGTCAACGGATCTGCGACATTTAGATCCGTATGTACTTTGCAAATATCTATGTCTCCATCTTGAACATTTTCACGGATGGAGTTGAAACGATGCTTGATGTGCCTGGTCTTCTTGTGAAACCTGGGCTCCTTGGCAAGGGCAATAGCTCTAGTGTTGTCACAGAAGAGTTTGATTGGCCCCGACGCATTGGGTATGACTCCTAGGTCGGTGATGAACTCCTTCACCCAAATAGCTTCATGCGCTGCCTCCGAGGCTGCCATGTACTCCGCTTCACATGTGGATCCCGCCACGACGCTGTGCTTGCAGCTGCACCAGCTTACTGCTCCACCATTCAACATATACACGTATCCAGTTTGTGACTTAGAGTCATCCAGATCTGTGTCGAAGCTAGCATCGACGTAACCCTTTACGGCGAGCTCTTCGTCACCTCCATAAACGAGAAACATGTCCTTTGTCCTTTTCAGGTACTTCAGGATATTCTTGACTGCTGTCCAGTGTTCCTTGCCGGGATAACTTTGGTACCTTCCTACCAAACTTACGGCAAGGTTTACATCATGTCTAGTACACAGCATGGCATACATAATAGATCCTATGGCTGAAGCATAGGGGATGACACTCATCTCTTCTTTATCTTTTGCCGTGGTCGGGCATTGAGCCGAGCTCAATCTCACACCTTGCAATACAGGCAAGAACCCCTTCTTGGACTGATCCATTTTGAACTTCTTCAAAATCTTATCAAGGTATGTGCTTTGTGAAAGACCTATGAGGCGTCTCGATCTATCTCTATAGATCTTGATGCCTAATATATAAGCAGCTTCTCCAAGGTCCTTCATTGAAAAACACTTATTCAAGTAGGCCTTAATGCTGTCCAAAAGTTCTATATCATTTCCCATCAAAAGTATGTCATCTACATATAATATGAGAAATGCTACAGAGCTCCCTCACTTTCTTGTAAACGTAGGCTTCTCCATAAGTCTGCATAAACCCAAACGCTTTGATCATCTCATCAAAGCGAATGTTCCAACTCCGAGATGCTTGCACCAGCCCATAAATGGATCGCTGGAGCTTGCATACTTTGTTAGCATTCTTTGGATCGACAAAACCCTCCGGCTGCATCATATACAGTTCTTCCTTAAGATGCCCGTTAAGGAATGCCGTTTTGATGTCCATCTGCCATATCTCATAATCATAGTATGCGCCAATCGCTAACATGATTCGGACGGACTTAAGCTTCGCTACGGGAGAGAAAGTCTCATCATAGTCAATCCCTTGAACTTGCCGATAACCCTTAGCGACAAGTCGAGCTTTATAGATGGTGACATTACCATCCGCGTCCGTCTTCTTCTTAAAGATCCATTTGTTTTCTATCGCTCGCCGATCATCGGGCAAGTCAGTCAAAGTCCATACTTTGTTTTCATACATGGATTCTATCTCGGATTTCATGGCTTCTAGCCATTTGTTGGAATCAGGGCCCGCCATTGCTTCTTCATAGTTTGAAGGTTCACCGTTGTCCAACAACATGATTTCCAGGACAGGGTTGCCGTACCACTCTGGTGCGGAACGTGTCCTTGTGGACCTACGAAGTTCAGTAGCAACTTGATTCGAAGTACCTTGATCATCATCATTATTTTCCTCTTCAGTTGGTGTAGGCATCACAGGAACATTTTCGTGAGCTGCACTACTATCCCGTTCAAGAGGTAGTACTTCATCGAGTTCTACTTTCCTCCCACTTACTTCTTTCGAGAGAAACTCTTTTTCCAGAAAGGATCCATTCTTGGCAACAAAGATCTTGCCCTCGGATCTTAAGTAGAAGGTATACCTAATGGTTTCTTTAGGGTATCCTATGAAGACGCATTTTTCCGACTTGGGTTCGAGCTTTTCAGGTTGAAGTTTCTTGACATAAGCATCGCATCCCCAAACTTTTAGAAACGACAGCTTAGGTTTCTTCCCAAACCATAATTCATACGGTGTCGTCTCAAAGGATTTAGACGGTGCCCTATTTAAAGTGAATGTAGCTGTCTCTAGAGCGTATCCCCAAAATGATAGCGGTAAATCGGTAAGAGACATCATAGATCGCACCATATCCAATAGAGTGCGATTACGACGTTCGGACACACCGTTACGCTGAGGTGTTCCAGGCGGCGTGAGTTGTGAAACGATTCCACATTTTCTTAAGTGTGTACCAAATTCGTGACTTAAATATTCTCCTCCACGATCCGATCGTAAGAATTTTATCTTTCGGTCACGTTGATTCTCTACTTCATTCTGAAATTCCTTGAACCTTTCAAAGGTCTCAGACTTGTGTTTCATCAAGTAGACATACCCATATCTACTCAAGTCATCAGTGAGAGTGAGAACATAACGATATCCTCCGCGAGCCTCAACGCTCATTGGACCGCACACATCGGTATGTATGATTTCCAACAAGTTGGTTGCTCGCTCCATTGTTGCGGAGAACGGGGTCTTGGTCATTTTGCCCATGAGGCATGGTTCGCATGTGTCAAATGATTCATAATCGAGAGACTCTAAAAGTCCATCAGCATGGAGCTTCTTCATGCGCTTGACACCAATGTGACCAAGGCGGCAGTGCCACAAGTATGTGGGACTATCGTTATCAACTTTACATCTTTTGGTATTCACGCTATGAATATGTGTAACATTACGTTCGAGATTCATTAAGAATAAACCATTGACCATCGGGGCATGACCATAAAACATATCTCTCATATAAATAGAACAACCATTATTCTCGGATTTAAATGAGTAGCCATCTCGTATTAAACGAGATCCAGATACAATGTTCATGCTCAAACTTTGCACTAAATAACAATTATTGAGGTTTAAAACTAATCTCGTAGGTAAATGTAGAGGTAGCGTGCCGACGGCAATCACATCGACCTTGGAACCATTCCCGACGCGCATCGTCACCTCGTCCTTCGCCAGTCTCCGCTTATTCCGCAGCTCCTGCTGTGAGTTACAAATGTGAGCAACGGCACCGGTATCAAATACCCAGGAGTTACTACGAGTACTGGTAAGGTACACATCAATTACATGTATATCAAATATACCTTTAGTGTTGCCGGCCTTCTTGTCTGCTAAGTATTTGGGGCAGTTCCGCTTCCAGTGACCCTTCCCCTTGCAATAAAAGCACTCAGTTTCAGGCTTGGGTCCATTCTTTGACTTCTTCCCGGCAACTGGCTTACCGGGTGCGGCAACATCTTTGCCGTCCTTCTTGAAGTTCTGCTTACCCTTGCCCTTCTTGAACTTAGTGGTCTTATTGACCATCACCACTTGATGTTCTTTCTTGATTTCAACCTCTGCTGACTTCAGCATTGAAAATACTTCAGGAATGGTCTTTACCATCCCCTGCATATTGTAGTTCATCACAAAGCTCTTGTAGCTTGGTGGGAGCGACTGAAGGATTCTGTCAATGACCGCCTCATCCGGGAGGTTAATGTCCAGCTGGGACAGGCGGTTATGCAACCCAGACATTTTGAGTATGTGCTCACTGACAGAACTATTTTCCTCCATCTTACAACTATATAACTTGTCGGAGACGTCATATCTCTCGACCCGGGCATGAGCTTGGAAAACTAGTTTCAGCTCCTCGAACATCTCATATGCTCCGTGTTGCTCAAAACGCTTTTGGAGCCCTGGTTCTAAGCTGTAAAGCATGCCGCACTGAACGAGGGAGTAATCATCAGCACGAGACTGCCAAGCATTCATAATGTCTTGGTTCTCTGGGACGGGTGCATCACCTAGCGGTCCTTCTAGGACATATTGTTTCCTGGCAGCTATGAGGATGATCCTCAGGTTCCGGACCCAGTCCGTATAGTTGCTGCCATCATCTTTCAGCTTGGTTTTCTCTAGGAACGCGTTGAAGTTCATGTTGACATGAGCGTTGGCCATTTGATCTACAAGACATATTTGAGAAGGTTTTAGACTAAGTTCATGATAATTAAGTTCATCTAATCAAATTATTGAATGAACTCCCACTCAGATTTGACATCCCTCTAGTCATCTAAGTGTTACACGATCCGAGTCGACTAGGCCGTGTCCAATCATCACGTGAGACGGACTAGTCATCATCGGTGAACATCTCCATGTTGATCGTATCTTCCATACGACTCGTGTTCGACCTTTCGGTCTCTGTGTTCCGAGGCCATGTCTGTACAAGCTAGGCTCGTCAAGTTAACCCTAAGTGTTCTGCATGTGTAAATCTGTCTTACACTCGTTGTATGTGAACGTAAGGATCTATCACACCCGATCATCACGTGGTGCTTCGAAACGACGAACTTTAGCAACGGTGCATAGTTAGGGGGGAACACTTCTTGAAATTGTTGTAAGGGGTCATCTTATTTACTACCGTCGTTCTAAGTAAACAAGATGCATAAGCATAATAAACATCACATGCAATTATATAGTAGTGACATGATATGGCCAATATCATATAGCTCCTCTGATCTCCATCTTCGGGGCTCCATGATCATCTTCGTCACCGGCATGACACCATGATCTCCATCATTGTGTCTTCATGAAGTTGTCACGCCAACGACTACTTCTACTTCTATGGCTAATGCGTTTAGCAATAAAGTAAAGTAATTTACATGGCGTTCTTCAATGACACACAGGTCATACAAAAATAAAGACAAGTCCTATGGCTCCTGCCGGTTGTCATACTCATCGACATGAAAGTCGTGATTCCTATTACAAGAACATGAGCTCATACATCACAATATATCATTCATCATTCATCACAACTTCTGGCCATATCACATCACATGACAATTGCTGCAAAAACAAGTTAGACGTCCTCTAATTGTTGTTGCATCTTTTACGTGGCTGCAATTGGGTTCTAGCAAGAATGTTTTCTTACCTACGAATAACCACAACGTGATTTTTGTCAACTTCTATTTACCCTTCATAAGGACCCTTTTCATCGAATCCGCTCCAACTAAAGTGGGAGAGACAGACACCCGCCAGCCACCTTATGCAACTAGTGCATGTCAGTCGGTGGAACCGGTCTCACGTAAGCGTACGTGTAAGTTTGGTCTGGGCCGCTTCATCCCACAATACCGCTGAAGCAAGATAAGACTAGTAGCGGCAAGCAAGTTGACAAGATCTACGCCCACAACAAAATTGTGTTCTACTCGTGCAATAGAGAACTACGCATAGACCTAGCTCGTGATGCCACTGTTGGGGAACGTTGCAGAAAATTAAAAAATTTCCTATGGTTTCACCAAGATCTATCTATGAGTTCATCTAAGCAACGAGTCATGGAAGAGAGATTGCATCTACATACCACTTGTAGATCGCATACGGAAGCGTTCGAGGGAACGGTGATGATGGAGTCGTACTCGCCGTGATTCAGATCACCGATGACCAAGTGCTGAACGGACAGCATGTCAGGACCCCGACTCAATGCCACATCGATCTAGCATGTAACACCTCATATCACTTTGCGGCCTCACGCACGGTATTCCCACGGGTGTCGCCTTACCTTTACCCGGGACCGTTTGCGCCTGTTGGCACACGTATATGACAGTGTCGCTAGCATCCATATGATAAGGAGCTCGGGCTGACATGGCTAGTCGTAAACCCAAAGTGGCACCAACTTACAGGGAAAGGCATCCATGACCCAGCATCGAACGTGTCGGTCATCAGCGAGTGAATCCAGGCTGTAGCACTGGGCTAGCAGGACTCCGGTGAACCGGGCTGTAGCGGGCTAACAGGACTCCGGTATTCATCGCGTGACATTTCCCCGAAGGGACAGACACAGGAACGAAGAAGGACACATGCCGGCCAGCCTAAGTGTTCCGGAGCAGTAGCAAGCTACCATGGCTCGGTGGAAACACTAGGAGACATTTCCCGGTAAGAGAGGCTACTAAAGATAAACAACTAGATAGTCAGATCCCACACATACCAAGCATTTCAATAACATACACACAATATGCTCGATATGTGCAAACACAACATGGCATCACAACATGACTCTACGACTCAAGTATTTATTCAATAGGCTTCGAGGAGCGAGATATTACAAACATGAGTCTCATGACCCAACATTCAGAGCATACAAATCAAAACACAAGCGGAAGCTCAACATGTCTGGGTACAGACATCTATAAATGAAAAAGGCTGAGAAGCCTGACTATCTACCAGATCCTGCCGAGGCACAAGATCGTAGCTGAGGTAACAAGCTAAACGTCGAAGTCCACGCAGAACTACTAGCGAGACTGAAATCTTTCTCTGCAAAACATAAATTAGGCAAACGTGAGTACAAATGTACCCAGCAAGACTTACATCAGAACTAACTACATATGCACCATTATCAACAAAGGGGATGGTGGGGTTTAACTGCAGCAAGCCAGCTTTGACTCGGTAGCTATCCTGAACTACGACTGCAAGTAACTCTTTGGGGTGGCGCACACGAGTCCACATATTCACCATATCAATACACCACTATGGATCCGCTCCCGTCTCCCTACGAGAACGCCATCCATAGCACTCACGCTTATCTTGTGCATTTTAGAGTATCCACTTTCACTTGTCTATGATCTGATATAAGCAACCCAGAAGTCCTTTTCCGCGGACACGGCTATTCGAATAGATGATGTTAACCCTGCAGGGGTGTACTTCTTCACACACGCTCTCACCACTTACCGCCGTTTACACGACATGTACTCGGCAACCTTCAAGCGGAAGCCCAACGTGGGTGTCGGCCACGGCCTGCCTAAACACTCAAGTCTCTAGTCCAGGTTTATCACCTATTCGGGTTCCATCCATGAGGAGATCCGGCCGGAGTTTCGCTCACAGCCCCAAACGATGTGAACAGGGTTCCCGAGACACCAAACGGGCGCCCGGTACACCGTGCCACGTGCCTACCGCATCACAGCCCACCCCTCCGGTCAGGGCTGCCCACGGCCTCCAGCATACTACAAACACCAGAAACTACTTGCAACTCCTGGACAGAGGACAAGGGTGATCAAGAAGCTGAGAGGGTCCATTGGTTTCGGGCCCAATGCGTGGTAGTAGCTGAATCATGGATCACAAACACAGAACTCAGTTCCTGAGGACGGCTGCAATGAGACAACCCACCATGTACTCCTACATGGCCTCTCACCGCTACCTTTACCAAATCGTATTCACACACTTAGCTCACACACAGTAGGACATGTTCACACACCTCTGATTCATCCCCGATGAATCAGACTTGACTCAACTCTAAGCAGTAGCAGGCATGACAAACAAGCATGAATGAGTAGGCACAACAGGGCTCAAACAACTCCTACTCAAGCTAGTGGGTTTCATCTATTTACTGTGGCAATGACAGGTCATGCAAAGGATAAAGGGGTTCAGCTACCGCAGCAAGTAACAGATGAATCGTTGTTGTCCTAATGCAGTAAAAGAGAGCAGGAGCGAGAGAGTAGGATTGTATCAGAATGAACAAGGGGGTTTTGCTTGCCTGGCACTTCTGAAGATAACATTGAGTCTTCATCAGTGTCAACGATCACAACGTCGGAACATCGTCTACCGGGAGGGAACAGATACCGGCAACAAAGAAGAAATACAATCAATGCAATGCACAATATGATGCATGCTCATGACATGGCAATATGAATGTGTTTGAGCTAATGCAACTAGCAACAGATTAAATGAAGTTGGTTTGAATACAAGATTCAAATTCCAACTCCATATATGGTTATTTAAATGCCATTTAATTGATTTGTGCTAAACAGCAGCTATAAGTTGTTCTAACATGCATGAAAATGGTACAGATGGATTCCTTGAATTTTTCTGATAATTTTTCATATATAAATTATTTAATTTGGAGTTACGGTTGAATTTCTATGATTTTGAGAAGTTTATACAATTTTCTGGAATTTCCTGCATTTATTTAAATCCAGAAAGAATTAATTGCGTCAGCCTGACGCCAGCATGACGTTAGCGAGTCAACCGCCAGGTCCAGGTCAAACCTGACGTGCGGGGTCCACACGTCAGTGACACAGGATCTAATCCCGGTCAAACCCAGCGCCGACTGGGGTTTGACCAGGGGTGGGGCCCACTGTCAGTGGCTGTAGGTTGCTTAACTAGCTGGGTTAGCTCCTAATGACGGAGCCACGTCAGCTCCCGCCGGAGTTTCGCCGGTGGTGACCTCGAACCGCGGCGGAGTTCGCTCGGAACTCGCCAGAGTCGACGGATCGACGCGCCAGGGGCACCAGAGGATAGCCCGTGCCCGTGCGCATCTAGGGGGACCAACGGGAGGTGCGGGGGTGGCCGGAGTTCGCCGGAGTGGAACCCACGGCGGCTGCCGGAGTTCAGGTCTCAGTGGTTTCGGCACTAGGGTGCACGGGAGGGGAAACGGGTGGTGGGCTTGGCCTTCCGGGGAGCTCTTGAGCACGGGCCTGAGGTCGGACGCGAGCTACGCTAGCTAGAGCGACGGCGGCGGCATGGCCGGCGGCGGTGGGGTTTCGGCCTTGGTAGATAACCTAGCTACGGCGCGCGAACGACGAAACAGAGAGGGGGAAACGGACGGAGAGCTCACGTAGACCCTGTAGAGGTGGACGGCGAGCTTGAGGGAGGCCGGACGGGGACGGATTTGACGGCAGCGACCCGCGGTGGCCGAGGAGGGGAACGGCAAAGCTGGCAGCATCCAGGGCTTCCGGCGCCTTCCATCTTGGTGAGGAGGAAGAGGGGGACGGGGCGGAGCTTCTTGGCGCTTAGGCGAGGCGAGGGGTGGCCGGTGGCCACGGTGGTTCTCGTCGGCGGCGGCAGGCGCGTTCGGTGAGGAGAACAGAGGAGGGGGAGAGCTTTCCGGGGAGAGAGAGGAGAGGGGCACGGGGAGAGTAGGAGGGCTAGAGGGTTGCGTGGCGCTCGGGAGAGGCATCCAGAGGAGGAGGAGGCAGCCAGGCAGGGAGGAGGTGGCCGGGGCGCGTGGCCGTGCGCGCCGGGCGCGTGCCCGTGTCCTTCTGGCGAGGGAGGAAGGCGATAGGGGGGAAGCGGCGGTGGGCTGGGCCGCTGGAGGAGCTGGGTCGGCTGGGCTGCCAGGTGAGCGCCAGGTAGTTTTCTCTCCTCTCTGCTTTTCCTATTTCTGTTTTCTATTTTCTGTAGTTTGTTTTGATCTAGTTTTAGACACTAAATCATTTTTATTGCTTCTGATAATTATGGTAGGGACTAGTAGGATTATTCCAAAGCCCTTCATCAAAGATCAGAATTATTGGACATATATTAATTAATTAAGAAATATATATCCAATGCAAATAGCTATTTATTTAATTCAAAGGCCCAAAATAATTAACTCTGAGATACCAAAAATATTGTTTTGAGTTTTACCTCTTTGCAATATTTTCAGAGACTAAGAGGAACATTTTCTTGGACTTCTTTGAGAGGATTTTAATGTTGATCATTTTTAGAAGGTTTCTGAGGCTTTGAAAATCCCTCAATTCAAATTTCATTTGAATTAAAACATGATGCTCACATGAGGTCTAGCTTAGTGCATAACAGGACCAGGGATGTGACAACTCACCCCCACTAAACAAAAATCTCGTCCCGAGATTCAAGCGTAGGGTAAGGTGAAGGGGGAACGCAAACTAACACAATCTTCACGATCCAGGTTGCCCTTCATAAGAACATTGATTCGATCACCATCATTGTCTTGATGTCTTGCTCTGGGAACTCCAACCAACATGACAACGAGAGGACAAGGGAACTCTAGAAGGATCAATCTTCTCGAAGGTCGAACAATTCTGGATTAACTCTCGGAATGAGACATAGCAACATCTCTCGAGCTGAGAGATGAAGCACACCTCTAGAGGGATGGAGTGGAACAGCTGATGAGGGTTCACTATATAGACAACAATTTCACACTTAAAAAGGTGGTAAACGATTGTCAACGTAGCGAGGAGTTGAGTTGCCATGATACCACAATGAGACACCTTAGGAACCGTGACTCGTAGATATATCCCCTTAAGTGGCAAAAAGAATTACCTTTGATTCAAAGATCATTGAGACTCTTTAAACCAGCCTAAGGCAATTCTCGAGCGATCGTTTGGAGGGGGTCGGTAGAATGGCATACTTGGACTTGGATGATGTGGATTACCTTGTTGAAGACAACGTAATGGATGAATGTGCTTACCACCGGAAATGGAAGAGACCCATGGTAGAATGGCACATTGGCGGTGCAAGCTGGGAACAAAATGCAAATGCTGGGAATGATTCTGATAACTGGGGAAGAACCCAACAATAGAGAGTGGATCCACTGTTTGAGAAGTTATAGCATAACCGAGGAAGTTGAGAGCAAACCTAGTTAGTGCCGATGGTAACACCTAACGCTTGTGCGTGCTCTCAAGAACTCGAGCATTTCCATATTCATCAGGGTTTTACCAATATCCGTGTCAAGGATCCTGGCAACACAACTTGCTACCACGATGAATGATGATGGATGATGCAGATGCAAAGGAGGATAACACTTTCTTAGATTTCACCCTTGGCGGGGCCAAGGAAATAAAATCTGGATGATCGACCGGGAGACATTTAGCACTCCACTTCTAATGTTCTCCTTGATGTGCTAGTGTAACCCATTCATAGATATGGTTTGATATCTAGAACATCAAGTAAAAAGGTCAGACTTCGGAACACAGAAATCCATAGGGGCAACTAGGGAGTAAATCCTACGAAATCCCTATGGGGAGGTGGCCAACTTCCTCAATCAAGATATTATAATAACAGGTCTTCCGGCTGGGTGTGTTGGCCACGACATCCACTTTACCGGTTTCCGAGGGACCGATATTATTGTTCTTGGGAAATGTTCCAAACCATCATATCTGCCTAAGATTCAGATCTGGTTGGTGTCAGGATATTCCAGACTCATCGAGTCTAGGAAGGTAAATGAAAGTTTGCAACACAATTCGACGAGATAATGTTGCGAGATTCTCGGGAAATGAACTACGATAGCAAACTCCAAAACATGAGCTGGTTCTGCTACACACGTGTGAACACGATGTCCTAGACAGGCATGACCACGTGGTAGTCTTACAATAAAACACTACCGAGTTCAGGTTGGGAACCATCAACGAGGGTATCGAAGTCCTTACATAAGTCCAGATTAGCTCTTATGAAGGAACTCCTTCTCCTTGAACAAAACAATCAGTGGCTTGGTGTGCTAGGGATACATATAGATTGAAGGTTGCAAGTCTTCAAACCACAGAATTCTTCGCACGTGTGCATGACTGATTTTGAATGATTCCAAAAAAACAACATTGACTTTCTCGAATCCACGGCGGCAACTTGCATCAGATGCACATGAATTAAAGGAAGTCACTACCTTCATCCAAACATATGCTTCATGAACGAAACACGAAGGCATTGCTTACAAAAGTTTCCAACACTAGGTTGATGTTCAACATGACTCATGGGAGAGACAAAATGCTGCTGATGGGCTCAACAACAACTCATCGAGATTTCCATGTAAATGGAATTCCATAATTATGTGAACAAGTGATAGCATTGGTCAGACCCAAAAGATATAATGGTGTATGCTCGAGGGGTCAACCACGAGTAAGACAACATTACGAGCATCATTGGTACTGATTTGACTTGACGATGGCCCACACTCAAATCAAAGGATTGATAAGACAATAGGTCCAACAACTGATCACAGGGACCAATCGATGAAGATATCATCTTTCTTCAACACACACTACACAAGAATATCCCTTTGGAACGAACTAAGTCAGACAAGCTTTTATCTTCCAACTCTCCAAGTTGTTGTCTAGCTTAACCAACTAGCTCAGGGATATCTAACACCGATTCTTGGAGAGAAGGTGGTTCATAAGAAACCAACTTGATCACGAGCTCAACATAACGGTCAGGTGACGACCTGGTGATACTTCCGAGAAGACATTCAGAAAATCACGAACAACCGGTATGTTACTAAGCTCGAGAACAATCTCGCTTTTGAGGGCAAGACGATATGATCAAATGAGTGAGGACTTGAAATAATTCCTATCTCATTGGTCGAGGAGTGCACCAGAAATAGGGACTAGGCAGCACAATCAGTCTTAGGGTGACGATTCAATAATCAACACGCTAAGAATGAGGTTATCGTCCATTTAACTACCAAGCAACAGAGTTGCTAGCAGTATTGATTTCACACGCCATGATTTATTTGTCGGCATTCCGGTTACAATAACACAGGAACCGAGGAATGAACAATGATGGCAAGAAGTATCACTGTACCAAGAGTTCATAGGATGGTGTGCGATTCTTATAACAATCCCGATATAAAAGATGGTAATACTCCAAGGTAGAGCAGAACAAAAGCTGGATTAGCAATTTGATCTGCGGAGCACAACTTTTTTGACCCAATCCTGGATATGGAAGAGGTACTGGAGTTTGTTTCTCCTAGTCATTCTGCGATAGAATGGCTTGACGGACCACAAGAGTAATAGGCATCGATAAACGAACGCACGCATACTCTTGACTATCAATTGATAGACGAGGGTCAGAATGCAACTAAAGAGAACAACTCAAAGGAACATATAATTTTCTGAGTTGTGGATGCATAGATTAGTATGCCGGACCAAGTTCAACACGTTTCTTCCGGATAACCCATGCAGAGAGGTAGGACTGGCAGAGTCACGATATAGCATGGAGAACTCATCGAGAGCACTCTTGTTGTCATCTTTTGGTTCAGAAGAACTCCTGCCAAGAATGGTTCATGGTATTTGGAAGAACGATATACCATGGACCTCGAGGACTATCGCAAAGGTTACTAATAACCTAAGGGAGCTAGCAATTACTATCAACATGAAGTAAGTAGAGTGAATCTCGGTTCGAAAACCCAAGGGGTAGAATACCTACTAACTAAATGGCATCACGGGATGCTTTCGAAAATAAAGGCCAGAATCATCACACTAGGACACAAATCATGGCTAAATTACTAGATGATCCCCTAAGACACCTAGGGTCATAATACCAGCTCCAACATATATGTCAAGGCAATAAAGTACCTCAACTCACTGATTAGTGTGCTTAATCTGGCCCAAAAGGACATCAGGAACGGAAGGAAGGGATTTGCAAATTGCTTCAGACTATTTAGAAACCTGGGATGACTCGGACAGCATAACGGCTGTAATTCCTCAAAAGATTTGAGACATGCTACAAAAATGGTGGCATAGCCACTCAGAATACAATACCAAGGTTTTCGAGATCAACAGTTAACATACAGAAGTCGTAGGAACTGAACTCAAGCTTAAATCCAACAATCTATAAGTCTACGGATTAGTAACACGTGATCCTGATAGAAAGAAGAGATAGCCTAGTTCTTAATCCCCGTAGGAAAGATAAGATGACTCAGATCAGAAGGGCATGAGGTATAAGGAGTAAAAAGAGCCTTACGTTCCATCCCACAATCAATTCCCTTATATAACTAAAGAATTTCTAGACTCAACTTCGACCAGTTTGGCTTGGTAATCCTACAGGCAGTCAAGCTCTGATACCAACGCTGTCAGGACCCCGACTCAATGCCACATCGATCTAGCATGTAACACCTCATATCACTTTGCGGCCTCACGCACGGTATTCCCACGGGTGTCGCCTTACCTTTACCCGGGACCGTTTGCGCCTGTTGGCACACGTATATGACAGTGTCGCTAGCATCCATATGATAAGGAGCCCGGGCTGACATGGCTAGTCGTAAACCCAAAGTGGCACAAACTTACAGGGACAGGCATCCATGACCCAGCATCGAACGTGTCGGTCATCAGCGAGTGAATCCAGGCTGTAGCACTGGGCTAGCAGGACTCCGGTGAACCGGGCTGTAGCGGGCTAACAGGACTCCGGTATTCATCGCGTGACATTTCCCCGAAGGGACAGACACAGGAACGAAGAAGGACACATGCCGGCCAGCCTAAGTGTTCCGGAGCAGTAGCAAGCTACCATGGCTCGGTGGAAACACTAGGAGACATTTCCCGGTAAGAGAGGCTACTAAAGATAAACAACTAGATAGTCAGATCCCACACATACCAAGAATTTCAATAACATACACACAATATGCTCGATATGTGAAAACACAACATGGCATCACAACATGACTCTACGACTCAAGTATTTATTCAATAGGCTCCGAGGAGCGAGATATTACAAACATGAGTCTCATGACCCAACATTCAGAGCATACAAATCAAAACACAAGTGGAAGCTCAACATGTCTGGGTACAGACATCTATAAATGAAAAAGGCTGAGAAGCCTGACTATCTACCAGATCCTGCCGAGGCACAAGATCGTAGCTGAGGTAACAAGCTAAACGTCGAAGTCCACGCAGAACTACTAGCGAGACTGAAATCTCTCTCTGCAAAACATAAATTAGGCAAACGTGAGTACAAATGTACCCAGCAAGACTTACATCAGAACTAACTACATATGCACCATTATCAACAAAGGGGATGGTGGGGTTTAACTGCAGCAAGCCAGCTTTGACTCGGTGGCTATCCTGAACTACGACTGCAAGTAACTCTTTGGGGTGGCGCACACGAGTCCACATATTCACCATATCAATACACCACTATGGATCCGCTCCCGTCTCCCTACGAGAACGCCATCCATAGCACTCACGCTTATCTTGCGCATTTTAGAGTATCCACTTTCACTTGTCTATGATCTGATATAAGCAACCCAGAAGTCCTTTTCCGCGGACACGGCTATTCGAATAGATGATGTTAACCCTGCAGGGGTGTACTTCTTCACACACGCTCTCACCACTTACCGCCGTTTACACGACATGTACTCGGCAACCTTCAAGCGGAGGCCCAACGTGGGTGTCGGCCATGGCCTGCATAAACACTCAAGTCTCTAGTCCAGGTTTATCGCCTATTCGGGTTCCATCCATGAGGAGATCCGGCCGGAGTTTCGCTCACAGCCCCAAACGATGTGAACAGGGTTCCCGAGACACCAAACGGGCGCCCGGTACACCGTGCCACGTGCCTACCGCATCACAACCCACCCCTCCGGTCAGCGCTGCCCACGGCCTCCAGCATACTACAAACACCAGAGACTACTTGCAACTCCTGGACAGAGGACAAGGGTGATCAAGAAGCCGAGAGGGTCCATTGGTTTCGGGCCCAATGCGTGGTAGTAGCTGAATCATGGATCACAAACACAGAACTCAGTTCCTGAGGACGGCTGCAATGAGACAACCCACCATGTACTCCTACATGGCCTCTCACCGCTACCTTTACCAAATCGTATTCACACACTTAGCTCACACACAGTAGGACATGTTCACACACCTCTGATTCATCCCCGATGAATCAGACCTGACTCAACTCTAAGCAGTAGCAGGCATGACAAACAAGCATGAATGAGTAGGCACAACAGGGCTCAAACAACTCCTACTCATGCTAGTGGGTTTCATCTATTTACTGTGGCAATGACAGGTCATGCAAAGGATAAAGGGGTTCAGCTACCGCAGCAAGTAACAGATGAATCGTTGTTTTCCTAATGCAGTAAAAGAGAGCAGGAGCGAGAGAGTAGGATTGTATCGGAATGAACAAGGGGGTTTTGCTTGCCTGGCACTTCTGAAGATAACATTGAGTCTTCATCAGTGTCAACGATCACAACATCGGAACATCGTCTACCGGGAGGGAACAGATACCGGCAACAAAGAAGAAATACAATCAATGCAATGCACAATATGATGCATGCTCATGACATGGCAATATGAATGTGTTTGAGCTAATGCAACTAGCAACAGATTAAATGAAGTTGGTTTGAATACAAGATTCAAATACCAACTCCATATATGGTTATTTAAATGCCATTTAATTGATTTGTGCTAAACAGCAGCTATAAGTTGTTCTAACATGCATGAAAATGGTACAGATGGATTCCTTGAATTTTTCTGATAATTTTTCATATATAAATTATTTAATTTGGAGTTACGGTTGAATTTCTATGATTTTTAGAAGTTTATACAATTTTCTGGAATTTCCTGCATTTATTTAAATCCAGAAAGAATTAATTGCGTCAGCCTGACGCCAGCATGACGTCAGCGAGCCAACGGCCAGGTCTAGGTCAAACCTGACGTGCGGGGTCCACACGTCAGTGACACAGGATCTAATCCCGGTCAAACCCAGCGCTGACTGGGGTTTGACCAGGGGTGGGGCCCACTGTCAGTGGCTGTAGGTTGCTTAACTAGCTGGGTTAGCTCCTAATGACGGAGCCACGTCAGCTCCCGCCGGAGTTTCGCCGGCGGTGACCTCGAACCGCGGCGGAGTTCGCTCGGAACTCGCCAGAGTCGACGGATCGACGCGCCAGGGGCACCAGAGGATAGCCCGTGCCCGTGCGCATCTAGGGGGACCAACGGGAGGTGCGGGGGTGGCCGGAGTTCGCCGGAGTGGAACCCGCGGCGGCTGCCGGAGTTCAGGTCTCAGCGGTTTCGGCACTAGGGTGCACGGGAGGGGAAACGGGTGGTGGGCTTGGCCTTCTGGGGAGCTCCTGAGCACGGGCCTGAGGTCGGACGCGAGCTACGCTAGCTAGAGCGACGGCGGCGGCATGGCCGGCGGCGGTGGGGTTTCGGCCTTGGTAGATAACCTAGCTACGGCGCGCGAACGATGAAACAGAGAGGGGGAAACGGACGGAGAGCTCACGTAGACCCTGTAGAGGTGGACGGCGAGCTTGAGGGAGGCCGGACGGGGACGGATTTGATGGTGGCGACCCGCGGTGGCCGAGGAGGGGAACGGCGAAGCTGGCAGCATCCAAGGCTTCCGGCGCCTTCCGTCTTGGTGAGGAGGAAGAGGGGGACGGGGCGGAGCTTCTTGGCGCTTAGGCGAGGCGTGGGGTGGCCGGTGGCCACGGTGGTTCTCGTCGGCGGCGGCGGGCGCGTTCGGTGAGGAGAACAGAGGAGCGGGAGAGCGTTCCGGGGAGAGAGAGGAGAGGGGCACGGGGAGAGTAGGAGGGCTAGAGGGTTGCGTGGCGCTCGGGAGAGGCATCCAGAGGAGGAGGAGGCAGCCAGGCAGGGAGGAGGTGGCCGGGGCGCGTGGCCGTGCGCGCCGGGCGCGTGCCCGTGTCCTTCTGGCGAGGGAGGAAGGCGATAGGGGGGAAGCGGCGGTGGGCTGGGCCGCTGGAGGAGCTGGGTCGGCTGGGCTGCCAGGTGAGCGCCAGGTAGTTTTCTCTCCTCTCTGCTTTTCCTATTTCTGTTTTCTATTTTCTGTAGTTTGTTTTGATCTAGTTTTAGACACTAAATCATTTTTATTGCTTCTGATAATTATGGTAGGGACTAGTAGGATTATTCCAAAGCCCTTCATCAAAGATCAGAATTATTGGACATATATTAATTAATTAAGAAATATATATCCAATGCAAATAGCTATTTATTTAATTCAAAGGCCCAAAATAATTAACTCTGAGATACCAAAAATATTGTTTTGAGTTTTACCTCTTTGCAATATTTTCAGAGACTAAGAGGAACATTTTCTTGGACTTCTTTGAGAGGATTTTAATGTTGATCATTTTTAGAAGGTTTCTGAGGCTTTGAAAATCCCTCAATTCAAATTTCATTTGAATTAAAACATGATGCTCACATGAGGTCTAGCTTAGTGCATAACAGGACCAGGGATGTGACACAGCACCTCCGCGTTCAACACACGTACGGTACGGACGACGTCTCCTCCTTGTTGATCCAGCAAGGGGGGAGGAGAGGTTGAGGAAAAAGGCTCTAGCAGCAGCACGACGGCGTGATGATGGTGGAGAGGCAGTACTCCGACAGGGCTTCGCCAAGCGCACAACGGAGGAGGAGAGGTGTTGGGGAGGGGAGGGGTTGCGCCTTGGATCAGGTGTTCAGCCCTCCCCTCGCCCCTCTATTTATAGGGGAAGGGGGAAGGGGGCCGGCCCCCTCTAGATGAGATCTAGAGGGGGGCGGCGGCCAGGGAGGGGGCTTGCCCCCCAAGCAAAGGGGGTGCGCCCCCCTTAGGGTTCCCCCCCCCCCAACCCTAGGCGCATGGGCCCAAGGGGGGGCGCTCCCAGCCCTCCAGGGGCTGGTGCCCTGCCCCACGCGGCCCATGTGGCCCACCAAGAGGGGTGGCCCCTCCCGGTGGACCCCCGGAACCCCTCCGGTGGCCCCGGTACCATACCGATATGCCCCGAAACTTTCCGGTGTCCGCATGACAACTTCCCATATATAAATGTTTACCTCCGGAGCCTTCCGGAACTCCTCGTGACGTCCGGGATCTCATCCGGGACTCCAAACAACATTCGTTAATCACATACAAGTCTTCCTAATAACCCTAGCGTCACCGAACCTTAAGTGTGTAGACCCTACGGGTTCGGGAGACACGCAGACATGACCGAGACGGCTCTCAGGTCAATAACCAACAGCGGGATCTGGATACCCATGTTGGCTCCCACATTCTCCTCAATGATGTCATCGAATGAACCACGATGTTGAGGATTCAAGCAACCCCGTATACTATTCCCTTTGTCAATCGGTACGTTACATGCCCGAGACTCGATCGTCGGTATCCCAATACCTCGTTCAGTCTCGTTACCGGCAGGTCACTTTACTCATACCGTAATGCATGATCCCGTGACCAAACACTTGATCACCTTGAGCTCATTATGATGATGCATTACCGAGTGGGCCCAGAGATACCTCTCCGTCATACGGAGTGACAAATCCCAGTCTCGATCCGTGTCAACCCAACAGACACTTTCGGAGATACCTGTAGTGCACCATTGTAGTCACCCAGTTACGTTGTGACGTTTGGTACACCAAAAGCACTCCTACGGTATCCGGGAGTTACACGATCTCATGGTCTAAGGAAGAGATACTTGACATTGGAAAAGCTCTAGCAAAACGAACTACACGATCTTGTGCTATGCTTAGGATTGGGTCTTGTCCATCACATCATTCTCCTAATGATGTGATCCCGTTGTCAGCGATATCTAATGTCCATAGTCAGGAAACCATGACTATTTGTTGACCAACGAGCTAGTCAACTAGAGGCTTACTAGGGACGTATTGTGGTCTATGTATTCACACGCATATTACGATTTCCGGATAATACAATTATAGCATGAATAAAAGACAATTATCATGAACAAGGAAATATAATAATAATGCTTTTATTATTGCCTCTAGGGCATATTTCCAACAATGTGTGCTTCTCTGGCTGCCAAACGGATTGACTCCATCGGTGCTCGCGCCCAGCACGATGTTCCTTGGATCCTTCCCAAATTCTGGGTATTCGAAGTTCAACGCTTGCCACTGGCTCGCATCCTTAGGGTGACTCAGCATCTTGTCTTTTTTATTTATCTCCGGATCATTCCGTCATCTTCCCGCTTCTTCTCCTCCCTATCTGCGTGCCAACGCAGGAGCTTTGCTACCTTAGGGCCCGCAAAATACCGCTGCGGACGAGGAGTGATCGGAAAGTACCACACCGATTTTCGAGGAGCTTTCTTCCTCTTCTTGTATCGAGTGACGCCGCACACCGGACATATGGTAGACTCCGCGTGCTTGTCCCGATAAATGATGCAATTGTTCATGCACACATGGTATTTCACGTGCGGTAAATCCAGAGGACACACGATTTTCTTCGCCTCCTCGAAACTGGTCGGGCACTTGTTCCCCTTGGGAAGACGTTCGTGCCAGAATGACATGTTCTCGTCGAAGCATGCGTCGGTCATTTTGTGTTTTACCTTCATCTCCAGAGCCATGAGCGTTACTTTCAGGCGGGTATCCTCGGGCCTGCATCCTTCATACAATGAAGTAACCGCGTCTATCTCCAGTTGATCCAGCTTGGCTTTCTCTCAGGCGGCAGCTCTTGCGTAATCCGTCTGCTTGAGAAGCAGCTCTTGAATATGAGGGTCCTGCACCCAGCCTCCATCGTCGTCTGCTCCGGCATCTTCATCTTCATGATCATGCCCTTCGTCTTGATCTTCCTCATCATCATGTACGACATCTTCTACATGATGACTGTGTACAGCATCACCGCCATGATCATGTCCTGGAGATTCTTCGTCTTCTCGCCCGCCCTCGCCGCGGTGGTACTTGTCTTGTTGTCCTTCCTCATTTCTTGCCCGGCCCCCATGGACGACTTCATAGTCATCTTCATCACCTTGCCACCGATAGCCATCCATGAAACCACGCAAGAGCAGGTGGTCCCGCACCTGCCCGGAATCCGGGTCCGCAATAAGGCTCTTCAGCTTGCATCTTTGACACGGACATCTTATCTCCATCTCGTTCTTTTGAAGCATCTCGGCCTTCGTGGAGCTCAAAAACCTATTCACGATGCCTTCGGTCATCATGCGGACCATGGTCGCCTACGGGGTAGAGCAAAAGGATATTTTAGAACCAAGAAAAAATTTGGCATGACCTTCCCTAAAAATAGGACAAAAAAGAATGCATAGTGCCAAAATTCTCGCCGAAACGGAAATGAATCAACATTCCGGCAAAAAATTGGCAACGATCGCATTTCAAATACCGGTACCTGCAAACACAAACATATATGCAACACCACAAACACAAGCAACACCACAAACATACATAGATCTAGCTAGGCCACAAAAAGTGCATGTGCACGTTGTTGGAGCGAGCTAGGGAGAAAAAAAGTAGATCTACATCATGAAGATAGCTTTCCCCTTACTTACCTATCAAAAAAAGGTAATTTCACCACTTAATTTTGATGAATCTATGGTGGAAATGAGGTGAGGAGGAGGAGGCAGCCGAGACAAGCTTGGAGGAGGTGGAGAGAATGAAGTGAGGAAAGTGAGTGGGTAGGTGGGCTGTCAAAAATATCTTGTTGGTCCCAGGTTACTAATGGCGCACCACCAGCAAAATGCGCCATTAGTAACCCTGGTTACTAATGGCGCACCTGCAGGTGGTGCGCCATTAGTACTTTTTGCAGAAAAGTAAAAAAAATGTATACTAATGGCGCACTGTGGAAAAGTGCGCCATTAGTAGTTTAAACTAGTAATGGCGCACTTTGACACGGTGCGCCATTAATAGGTTTGCAAAAAAGTAAAAAAAAATATACTAATGGCGCACTGTCTGCGTGGTGCGCCATTACTAGTTCTAACTAGTAATGGCGCACTTTGACATCATGCGCCATTAGTATGTATGGAAAAATGGGAAAAAATCAATAGTAGTGGCGCACTGTATGTCTGGTGCGCCATTAGTGTCTTCCACACTAATAGCGCACCTCCAACCGATGCGCCATTAGTATATAGTAGTGGCGCACTATTTACCTGGTGCACCATTAGTATCAGTCCTATCTATAGCCCTTTTCCTAGTAGTGATCTTCTGGTCCTCTCCTGAAGCTTCCAGGGTCTCTTATGTCTAGAAAAAATATTCAAAAAATTTCGTGGCATTTGGACTTCGTTTGGTACTGATATTCTGAAAACCAAAAAGAAACAAAAAGCAGCAACTAGCACTGAGCACTAAGTTAATATGTTAGTTCCAAAAAATAATATATAATTGCTTGTAAATGCATATAAAACATCCAAGATTGATACTATAATAGCATGGAACAATAAAAAATTATAGATACGCTGCAGACGTGTCAGTGTTGGTTAACGCGGTAATTTCAAAAAAAATCCTACGGTCACACAAGATCTATCTAGGTGATGCATAGCAACAAGAGGGGAGAGTGTGTCCACGTACCCTCGTAGATCAAAAGAGAAAGCATTTCAATAACGCGGTTGATGTAGTCGAACTTCTTCGCGATCCAACTGATCAAGTACCGAACACACGACACCTCCACATTCAGCACACGTTCAGCTCAATGACGTCCCTCATGCTCTTGATCTAGTTGAGGACGAGGGTGAGTTCCGTCAGCACGACGGCGTGGCGACGGCGATGATGATGCTACCGGCGCAGGGCTTCGCCTAAGCACTACGATGGTATGATCGAGGTGTGTAACTGTGGAGGGGGCACCGCAGTTAAGAGAAACTTGTGTGTTCTAGGGTGCCCCCTTGCCCCTGTATATAAAGGAGCAAGGGGGAGGCCGCCGGCCCCTAGGGCGCGCCCCAAGAGGATAGTCCTACTAGGACTAGTAGTCCTAGTAGGATTCCACCAAGAGGGAGAGAGGGGAAAGGAAGGAGAGGGAGAGGGAGTAGGAAAGGCCCCCATTCCCTAGTCCAATTCGGACCCAAGGGGAAGGGGGCGCGCGGCCTGCCCTGGCCGCCCCTCTCTCTCTCCACCAAGGCCCAATGTGGCCCATTAGTTTCCCGGGGGGTTCTGGTAACCCCTCCGGCACTCCGGCTTTACCCAAAACTTTCCGGAACACTTCTGGTGTCCGAATATAGCCGTCCAATATATCAATCTTTATGTCTCGACCATTTCGAGACTCCTCGTCACGTCTGCGATCTCATCCGGGACTCCGAACAAACTTCGGTCATCAAAAACACATAACTCATAATACATATCGTCATCGAACGTTAAACGTGCAGACCCTACGGGTTCGAGAACTATGCAGACATGACCGAGACACATCTCCGGTCAATAGCCAATAGCGGAAACTGTATGCTCATATTGGCCCCTACATATTCTACGAGGATCTTTATCGGTCAAACCGCATAACAACAAACGTTGTTCCCTTTGTCATCGGTATGTTACTTGCCCGAGATTCGATCGTCGGTATCATCATACCTAGTTCAATATCATTACCGGCAAGTCTCTTTAGTCGTTCCATAATACTTCGTCCCGCAACTAACTCATTAGTCACATTGCTTGCAAGGCTTATAGTGATGAGCATTACCGAGAGGGCCCAGAGATACCTCTCCGAAACACGGAGTGACAAATCCTAATCTCGATCTATGCCAACCCAACAAACACCTTCGGAGACACCTGTAGAGCACCTTTATAATCACCCTTTTACGTTGTGATGTTTGGTAGCATACAAAGCGTTCCTCCAGTATTCGGGAGTTGCATAATCTCATAGTCTGAGGAACATGTATATGTCATGAAGAAAGCAGTAGCAATGAAACTGTAACGATCATAATGCTAAGCTAACGGATGGGTCATCTCCATCACATCATTCTCCTAATGATGTGATCCCGTTCATCAAATGACAACACATGTCTATGGCTAGTAAACATAACCATCTTTGATTAACGAGCTAGTCAAGTAGAGGTATACTAGGGACTTTGTCTATGTATTCACACATGTACTAAGTTTCCGGTTAATACAAGTCTAGCATGAATAATAAACATTTATCATGAAATAAGGAAATAAATAATAACTTTATTATTGCCTCTAGGGCATATTTCCTTCAGTCAGCTCCCTACAAGGTGGACCTACTAGGTGTGAAGTTCGTGGTGCGGCGCCACCATCTAGAGAATCATGATAAGTGGTGTCGGATGGTATATGAAATCATGCTCGACATCTACAAATCTAAATAAATTACTAAAATGTGATTTACAGAATATAACA
>NC_057813.1:689739038-689740086 GCF_018294505.1 Triticum aestivum
GAGAGAGAGAGAGGGAGAGGGACCAACAAGATTTTTGTGTCGGATGCGTGCGACATAATTGAAGATTGTTGGTGAGAGAGAGAGAGAGAGAGAGAGAGAGAGAGAGAGAGAGAACAGGAGTCCGGGAGAGGGGAGGTCGCGTTTTATGCATCAAAGACTGATATAAACCATGTTTCGATATAAACTTGCATTCAAATATTTAAATTTGAGAACATGTTGTCTGCAATCCACACATGAACGGATATATGCGTATATCAAACAAGTTCATTAATTTGACTTTCAACATGTTCATGGAGTACTATAATACTGTACAACATGCTACTCGATTGAGGTGTTCAATTTTGGATTTAGTTCACTATTTTGACCTACTGAAACAGCTATTTCATTGAATCGAGATATTTCATTTTGGGTTTGATTCGCGTTTTTGAGTGGGTCAACTATTTATCATATAGTAAATCGCTAGCAACGAGCATGTAAAAACACATTACTCCAGGGCATCATATCTCCATCTAAAAAAGAAGTGGCAAGCTAATATTTCAAAATTTGATTCTAATCGACTTGGTAAGGTAGATGCGGATGCTCGTTCTCCCAAAATTTGAACGAACAGTTAAACATCCTCTCTGCTTGGTGGAATTCGCCCGAGCAAATAAATGGGAGACGTGAAATTACCGTCCTATGTGGGACACGCATCAATTGGCCCGTTGTACATCGAGGGTAGGTTCGTAACTTCATCCAAGCGCGCCTTCTCCTTGGCTGAAATGACATGTGCCGAATAATTCATAAACCATGGTCGGCAAAACACGCTCTCCTCGCCCGAAATAGCTCGCGCCCACTATTTCAAAACACGCTCTCCTCGCCCGAAATTGCTCGCGCCCACTATAGTTCAAAACACGCCCTCCTCACCCGAAATAGCTCCCGCCCACTATTTGGGGAGAAGCAAAGTTACTCTACTATCATCGACATTCAGTAACATACCCAAGCCGAGAAGCCTATAGGCAAGGGTAGAACTGTAACTCCCCCTCACATTTCAGACAAATGCGTCTGTAAG
>NC_057813.1:689740393-689771605 GCF_018294505.1 Triticum aestivum
AAATCACCTTCTCCCCGGGTAGCTCCCTTCTCCCGAGCCACGAAACCTCAGCCCCACCTCCATGGCGCCCCCCACCGCACCAATTTCACAGCCGCCCTCCTCCCAAATGCCGGAGACGCTGTCCATTTGCCGTCGTGCATTGGGCCATGTGCCTCTTACTCCGTGCTGCTGGTGCTGCCTCGACGACGGCCGCGTGAACCGTACCGGAGCCGATTCACCCCCACCGTTGTTCACGGTGTCGGGGCGGCTCCAACTTCGGATCCGTCCAGAGTCCTGGCGCTGCTTCCGCATAGCCGTCGACCGTCGCGATATCGCTCTTTCCCTGCCGCCGGTCGCCACCGCAACCGCGCCGGCCTCACCGACGCGGCAGCTGGACCTGCCTACTTCACCATGCCGCCAGATAGGTCGCACCCTCATCTCAAATCACTTTATTTAGGCGTCAGTTGTCTGAATTTTTATTCTGGGCCAATCGATTCCCAATTGGAAGCAGCACCCCTCAAGGCGGCGGAGCTGCTAGGCTGCCGTTTGGCTGGTGTCTAACGTAAGGGTGCGGGACCGCAAGTTCGCTGCGGAAGCAGCTTAGATGGCTATCTTTTAGAGTTGCGTGGGTTGAAGGTACTGTCGCCGCCGGATCTTGATGACGGGGAGTCTTTGTGGATGTACCCGGGGCGGCGCAACCACGGCAGTGCGGTGGGGCGGGGAGGGGGATTTTGGCCGGGGCCACGGACGGCGGAGGCAGGCTGCTCTGCCGTTGGTCGCTGGCTCTTCGGGGAAGATTCTGAACAGTGTCAGCCGAGAGGCAGAAGACGGCCATCAAGCCATCCGGCGTAGATCGGACAGTACCAAAATAAAATAAAATTGTGTGACCCCAATTTAGTCTTTAGTCAACAGACGTGTGAGCACTCTTGTACCTTGCTGTTGATCTCTTAGTGTATTTCTTCAGATCAAAGAGATATGTCGTTCTTAACATTATGCGTTATCTGCATCTTCAGACACACCGTCTTCCGACTCACCGCAGCTGCTCCAACAAGGGAAGCATACACTAGAAGGGAGCTATAGTCCCCACTCAACAGTTCCCTGCATCAAATGCGCGTGCCCGACATGGACAGCCACAACAACTGCAGGGCCATCGACAAGTCAGCACATGATGCTCACTCCTATGAATGGCAGCCAGATAGGTTGTACCCTCATCTTACTTCTGTGCAACATTTATGGCGTTGTTATTCATCTAAGCATGGAAAGTAGATCATCACATTTCACTGTATATTCATGCTAATGTCTTACGGGTCTTGTTCAGGAGTTCACGTTGTTCCATAGTTCACCTAAGATACTTGTTCTTTAGGTAACGATGTTCCATAGTTATCATCCATCAGCCAATGCTATCCCACAGGCTGGTGATTATAGTATTATACCAGTTCTAGTATTACCTGTGTTGTTCTTTAATACTTTTGTGTGCCATCTAGTTAATCTCGAGTACAAATGATACATATTTTGTAGCTTTAATCTGTGTTCTCCCTTTAGTTTATGAGACCTGTTGCTGCTAGTTAACCATAGTCCTACTATTTATGTTATCTCCTATAGGCACTCATTACATAAATCTAACTACTAGTTGTCTTCCATGCATGTCAGATATAATTGCACACACTGATATATCCACAAGAACCTCACAGAGCAATGTAAAGGCCAATAAACTTGATGTCAATGATACCCAATATGATGGAACATGTAAAGGCAGTTCTTCAGAAGACTTGCAGAAAGATGATGAATCCTCTTCACCCCACAAGGTCCTTGCTCTAACTTGGCCTGTGATATGGGTACAACATGCACATAATGTCCTGGAGTGTATCTACTCTCTTGCAATGCCATGTGCTTAGCATGCTGATCATGCATGTAAATATGTCATGCCTTCCTGTTTTTCAGTACCTATTCCATTCATGATAACATGTTTTCAAATTCAAGTACTGTCATTCTACTCTATCGCAATGCCATCAGCTTAATTTGGACATCATGCTTCTGAATATCTTATGCATTGTTATTCATCAGTATGTACATCATCTGTCTACCATACCATGTTTTTTACATTGAAGTGTTGTTCTAGTGCTCTGTTGCAATGCCATCTTATTTTCCCAATCATACACATGTATGTTGCCATAGTTATTTCTGTACGTATTCCGCTAGCATATAGTTTTACATTCAACTAGTGTTTTTTTTGCTGTGTTGTCTTGCCGTATCCCTAACTCTTACACGATACTCCCTCCGTCCGGATTACATGTTGCCGAAATGGATAAAAAAGGATGTATATAGAACTAAAATACGCCTAGACCCATCCATTTTTTCCAGATGGAGGGAATACATGTCAATATGTCATGCCTTTCTATTCTTCAGTACCTATTCCATCTCTCTGCTGTCGCATGTTTTATAATTAAAGCACCATTCTTCTATACAAGGCATGCAAGGGGAAGACGACTATGTTAGAATCTTAAGGGTTACAAACAAGGCCTTTGCAAAAGATCCAAACGCCAGGAGATAATAAACCAACTCCAATTTTTATAGATACTGATCCAGCACAGAGAAACCCAACTCCTACTGATAATAAGCAGATTCCAGTGCCCAAAGAACTAGTCCGCTCCAGTCCAACAAAAATATGTCAACTCAATTCTAAGAAGCGTGTGCGTATCCTTGCATCATGAAATTTTATAGCATGCTGATCATATTTTCTACATGTTTCTTACGCATCTATCTTTTAGAAAATAAGCTTAACAGATAGAAGAATTTCTGCAATGGTATCGTTTATGAGGAAAGATTCTTGCAGGAATACTCTGTGCTCCAATGTAGATGTAAGTACCTATTGGATATCACTATATTTTTACATCAGCATGTATTTTGTTAATTGGCGTGAATCCAACCTTTATCTAATCTAAATTTAGTTATAGCAAAATGCATGATTAAAGGCCACAATGTTGATTTTTGTAAGGAAAACGGTCTGGTAGTTTTGCATCCTGAGCTGCATGAGTGTACCATCACATATCAGTGGGTTTGAATACTTTGGTTCTGCATTGGGTTTTTCATTGTGTTTTTTACTGTGTTGTCCCGTCGTATCCCTAGCTCTTACATCATACTCCCTCCGTCTGGATTAAATGTCGCAAAAATGGATAAAACTAGATGTATCTAGAACTGAAATACGCCTAGACCCATCCATTTATTTCCGGATGGAGGGAATACATGTCAATATGTCATGCCTTTCTATTCTTCAGTACCTATTCCATCTCTGTTGTAGCATGTTTTATAACTGAATCACCATTCTTCTATATAAGGCATGCAAGGGGAAGACGACTATGTTAGAATTTGAAGGGTTACAAACTAGGTCTTTGCGAAAGATCCAAATGCCAGGAGATAATAAACCAACTCCATTTTTCATAGATACTGCTCCAGCACAAAGAAACCCAACTCCCATTGATAATAAGCAGATTCTAGTGGCCAAAGAACTAGTCCACTCCAGTCCAGCAAAAGAATGTCAACTCCATTCTAAGAAGCGTGTGCGTATCCTCGCATCATGAAATTTTATAGCATTCTGATCATATTTTCTACATGTTTCTTACCCATCTCTCTTTTAGAAAATAAGGTTAAACGATAGAAGACTTCCTCCATTGGGATCGTATTCGAGGAAAATATCTTGCGGGAATTCTCTGTGCTCCAATGCTGATGTAAGTACGTGTTGTATATCACCATATTTTTACATCAACATGTATTTTGTTAATCGGCATGAATGTAACCTTTATCTGATCTAAAATTAGTTATAGAAAAATGTTAAAGGCGCCAATGTTGATTTTTGTAAAGAAAACTGCCTGGTAGTTTTGCATACTGAGCTTCATGAATGTACTATCTCATATCACGCACATTACTGAATTGTTGTGCTTCTCTGGTTGCCCATTCATTCATTGTCTCAATGTTGCTTTCGTACTACCTTACCTGGTTGATGATAGTTGTGCCATATTGTGTTAATTTGGTGTAGGCTAGTTGCCCAAACGTTCGTTGTGTCAATGTTGCTTTCCTATTATCTGACTTGGCCAATGATAGCAATGCTAGTGTGTTAATTTTGTGCAGGCTGCTGAAGATAAGAAGACAAACTCTGAAAACAGCAAGGAAACCCCATTGTTTCTTTCTAGTAAATCTAGGCCAGGTAATATGGCAATAACTCATGTAATCTGTTTGGTTCCCGTCCTAATTTATGTTATGATGCAGTGGTCGAGACACTCTCCACTATCAATAATACAAGCCTGCCAAAATCGCCATCTGAATCTGTTCAGTATCCTCTGTCTCGAATGCAACGGAATAAATGTATGTTTGTGAACCAATTAATGGCTGAAGCAATGATGGAAATGGTGGATGAATCAGAGGTGCAGAGTCGTGCGACACAACAACTGATCAATGTTTTCAGAGACAGTGTAGCAAAGCAGCAAGAACTTGCCCACATGCTTATGGGCGTCATCTGTGCTGAGGATGCAGATTGTGACGTTGTAGATAGTTAGGTTCTGCTCATTTATTCGCACTGGCATCAATCTTTGATTGCCTAGTGGATGTAATTTCCTGTAATATATGCTGGATGTGCAACGTTAGTCCCTGTATGCCGTACCTTTGCTTGATCGGTTTTGGTCCTGTGCATAATTGCTCGTCGTAATGGGCTCAAATTATCTAATTTGGCCTAAAGACATGTACGAACTTTAGTGGGCCCATTAAGTTAATGGGCCGTTACTAGGCCAAAAGTTAATGGTCGGCCCTCTTACCTCCCGGGTCATTGACAGGCCGACATAAAAGCGGGGAACAGGTGGCCCCAATTTATTTCACAGGCCGTTAACAGGTCGTTACTAAGTTTGGGCTACATATGGCCCAACAATACTGTAGGCCTTTAGCAGGCCGAAAGAGACAACGGGCTTGTACTGGACCATGAAGAGCATGGGCCGCTAAGAGGCCAAAAGTCAGGTCGTATTGTAAATGGCCCAACTGTGTTGTGGGCCTTTAGCAGGCCGAAAGAGAAACCGGGCTGGTATTGGACAATGAAGGGCATGAGCCGTTAAAAGGCCAAAACTAAGGTCTGACTACAAATGGCCCAACTCATTTATGGTCCATTAACAGGCCGAAAGGCACACAGGGCCGGGAATTGGCCCAACACTTAAATGGGTCGCTAAAGGCCAAAACTCAGGTCCGACTACAAATGGCTCAACTGATTTATATATGAGCCGTCAACAGGCAGAAAGTGATACCGTGCCAGAAATTGGCCCAACACTTAAATGGGCCGCTAAAAGGCCGAAACTCAGGTCCGACTACAAATGGCCCATCAGATTTATGGGCCGTCAACAGGTTGAAAGACACACCGGGCCGGAAATTAGCCCAATATTTAAATGGGTCGCTAAAAGGCCGAAAGATGTACATCCTGAAAATTGGCCCATCCATTAAATGGGCCGTTAACAGGCCAAAATCTAATCGGGCCGATATTGAGCCCAAATATATAGCGGCTGTTAACGAGCTCGAACTGACGATGGGCTGCAATGGTGTCAAATCTTTAACGGGCCGTTGACGGGCCAAATTGGCACATCTCGTATGGGCCGTGGGCTTAAATGGACCTGACACAAGTAGGCCTTATATGGGTCGCCCTGCTAATTTTTACTGGGCCGGCCTTTTTCACCAGAATGGGCCACTGTTGGGTCGTGCCACATGTTGACCTATCATAGGTGCCTCTTGTCCAATGAGTGGATGAGATCTGTCCCAACGGTGAGGCAACACGTGTTTCCTGCGGCCAATGATGATTTTACACGTGGAAAATCCCCATTAGTCCGGGCTGTTAACGGGTTATCAGATCCAAAACCGAACCTGATAGCTTAACGGTGTTCCGTTACGGTGGATGCCATGTGTCGGTCACCCTTGATGAAGGCACTTCTGTGACGCGTGATTTATTATCATGGAAGTGGACACTTTCGTGATGATAATTTTGGTAATGTCATGGAACACTTCTACGACAGCACAGGTATGACTATCTTGATTCTGTCATAAAATCATCATGGATGTACATGCATGACAAAAAACGCGACCTACTGTGACAAACACGTATCATCACAAAAGTGTATTTTTTTAGTGAGGCCTTGTGGCCGTCCGCATTCCTGCCCGGAGGCATGGGAGAGCTCGTGGAGATGCTCAAGGGAGCGCGGCAGCACTTCCGATTATGAAAGATATCGGCATGCCGACAAGGTGCAAGGGAAGCCTGGGTGATGGTGAAGACGCGATACACCAAGGCTGACCCGAACCATATGGCCGAGGTCAGACCTGTAGGGTCAGATTGGAAGGAGATCCCCGTTAGTCTGGTATATGACCAGGTAGCTTTTGCCGCTAAGAATTCCCAACAGGATTGTAGGCTTTATAGCCTGTTGGATGGTATAGAAGAAGAATTTAGTCAGTCTAAGTGACTTTGTACTTCAAAGGACATATTTTGTCCCTAGCCGGATTGTAAATCATTTGTCTTGGCGGACCTTTTCGCTTCAACCTCTGGACCCGACAATCTGGAGTGTATCCGAATACCCGCTCAGTTATGTGAAAACCGGGGCACACGTGGAAACCAGGCGTAGGGGTCATAAGTGCTTGAACATACAAGTACCCATCTAGCTATGTTATATTACATGGGCAATAAGAAACATCTTCCAGGGAGAATAGTTCCGTTAAGGGTTCCTTTCCCTAGGTGTGCATGCATTAATGTGCATGTCCGAACTGCGAAAAATGACGCAGGATATCAGCATCTAGGGGCATGTTTTGCAATAATTAAAGGACATCTTTTGTTCACCGACCGAATATTCCCTTCAGAACGCTAGCTTTCGGCTTCACCCAGTCCGAGGTACACATCCGGCTGAACCGGCAGTAACAATCGCAGAGGTGCTCCCCTTATGCCCTAGCCAAATTAACGGGAACGTAGGGCATAAATACAAGAGCCAGGCAACCCAGCATGGCCAAAACTTAAGTCATATCGATGCATATAATGGTGAAGAAAAGGCACATGTGAAAAAAAGCATATGTGGCTGGCAGGAAGCCATTAAAGTAGTTATATTTAGCTTCCGTATAGGAAGCCCCCAGGTATAATGTGCACGCATAGTGCGGCCGGAGCGATCAAAGCATCCGTACAGTTTTTTAAGGCTATATGTGAAAAGGAAAAAGGGGCGAGAAAGGAAGAAAGAGAACATAATTAAAGAAGCGGAAGTAAGGAGACGAACACTGAGTTCGGCACTAGGCGTAGAATCTTCGGAGTCTGGCCGCGTTCCAATGGTTCGGCTCGAGTCTGTTATCAGATGTATTGTGCAGACGGTACGCTCCTCTGGTGAGAACTTTGTCAATGATGAAGGGACCCTCCCACTTGGGTTTGAGCTTGTCCTTCTTCTTCTCGGGGAGGCGTAGAACTAGTTCGCCAATGTTATAAGTTTTGTCCCGTACTTCTCTGCTTTGATACCTTCGAGCATGTTCCAGATAGAATGCAGAACGGGCTTTTGCGACATCACGCTCCTCTTCCAAAGCATCTAAGTACTCCTGCCGATCTAGTTCGGCTTCCTTCTCTTCGTACATGCGCACGTGAGGTGAGTCATGGATTATGTCACAGGGTAGCACTGCTTCTGCACCATACACCATAAAAAATGGTGTGTATCCGGTGGTACGATTCGGTGTGGTCCACAGACCCCAGAGTACGGAGTCGAGCTCCTCTACCCAATGCGTGTCTGATTCCTTCAAGGATCGCACTAGTCTGGGTTTGATGCCGCTCATGATAAGACCATTTGCGCGTTCGACTTGACCGTTTGTTTGGGGGTGATAGACAGAGGCGTAATCGAGCTTGATGCCCATGCTGCCGCACCAAGTTTTCACCTCATCGGCTGTGAAATTTGAGCCATTGTCAGTGATGATGCTATGGGGGACACCATAACGGTGTACGACCCCTGATTTGAAGTCTATCACTGGTCCGGATTCGGCCGTTTTAACTGGTTTGGCTTCTATCCATTTGATGAACTTGTCCACCATGACCAATAAGTATTTTTTTCTTATGGCTTCCCCCTTTAAGAGGTCCGACCATGTCCAGCCCCCAGACCGTGAATGGCCAAGTTATGGGGATTATTTGGAGAGCGGTGGGGGGAATATGGCTCTGATTGGCGAAGAGTTGGCAACCAGCGCAATGTTGGACAAGGTCATGTGCGTCTGCCCGGGCTGTCGGCCAGTAAAAACCTGTACGGAAGGCCTTGCTTACAAGTGCCCGAGCTGCAGCGTGGTGCCCGCCGAGTCCGGAATGGATTTCAGCTAAGAGCTGCCGCCCTTCCTCTTCGGAGATGCATATTTGGAGCACTCCGGTAGTGCTTTTCTTGTAGATCTCTCCTTCATGGACTTTGTAGGCTTTAGAATGCCGCACAATACAATGTGCCTCATTTTGGTCCTCATGGAGATCTTGCCTATTTAAGTAGGCTAAGAAGGGCTCGGTCCACGGGGCGATGACAGCCATGATTACATGGGCCGAAGGTGTTATTTCGGTGGCAGAGCCTCCGATTATGTCAGATGGTTCGGAATCTGGGGTTGTATTCGGAGCCAGACTAATATTGCCCGACTCCCCTTCCCATACCACGGATGGCTTGAATAGCCTTTCCAAGAAGATATTAGGTGGGACGGGGTCGCGTTTAGCGCCGATGCGAGCGAGGATATCCACCACTTGATTATTTTCTCTAACCACATGGTGGAATTCGAGTCCCTTGAACCGAGCTGACATTTTGAGTACGGAATTACGGTAAGCCGCCATTTTTGGATCCTTGGCATCAAAGTCTCCATTTATCTGAGATATTGCGAGGTTTGAGTCCCCGCGTACTTCGAGGCGTTGGATGCCCATGGAGATTGCCATCCGAAGACCATACAACAGAGCCTCGTATTCGGCTGCATTGTTGGAGTCTGTGTATAATATTTGGAGTACGTATTGGACCGTGTCTCCAGTGGGGGATGTCAGGACAACACCCGCTCCCAATCCGGCCAGCATTTTAGAGCCGTCGAAGTGCATGATCCAATTGGAGTACGCGCTGTACTCTTTAGGGAGTTCGGCCTCTGTCCATTCGGCGATGAAGTCAACCAGTACTTGCGACTTAATGGCCCATCGTGGTTTGTATGTTATGTCGATAAGAAGGAGCTCGATAGCCCATTTGGCAATTCGGCCCATTGCGTTGCGGTTATTTATTATATCATTTAGTGGTGCTTTGGAGGCCTCCATATTCGAACACTCTTGAAAGTAATGTCGTAGCTTCCGGGATGCCATGAAGACCGCGTATGCTATCTTTTGATAGTGTGGGTACCGAGATTTGCATGGAGTGAGGACAGTGGACATGTAATATACCGGCTTTTGGAGCGGGAACTTGTGTCCGGCTGTGTCGTGGTGGGCGCACGGCAGATGCCAAGGGATGGCTAAAGAGAGGAGGAGGCTCGAGGGCACTGGTGGGCTCTAGAGGCGAGGTTGGCATGCACGGGCGTGGGACACTGGACATACCCAGGTTCGGGGCTCTCCGGAGAGATAAAACCCCTAGTCCTGCCGAGTTTGGTTGGATGATTGATAGTACAATGTTTCTCCTGGAGCTGTGTGGAGGAGGAAGGAAGTTGGCCAAGGCTTGGGCTGCTCCTCCTCTCCGGTACTGCTGTTGGGTGGCTAGTCCTATGCTTGCTTGTGCTTCTGTTGTGTTGTCTACTATCTTCTCTCTGTGTCTCTGTTTCTTCCCTACCTCCCCCGTAGGCATAGGTTCTCAAGGGGTTTTATAGATCAACCCACCCAGGGTTACAATGGTAATATGCCGAGTCGGTGGGTCCGTATTGTCGGTGTCCGGGACACCGGCCTGGGTCCTGCTTGTGGGCTTGTGGTTCGCCGGGTTCCCCTAGGTGCGGGCCCCGTGTGCCTAGGGGGACTGTGCGCCATCTTGTCGATCGTTACGGCGTGGCCGAGTCGAGTCATGTACAGTGCTCTCCGTCAGGCTGCCGCTTGTTGTCATCAGCGGTGAGGGCGGGAGCACTGTTGCCACGCCAGCCTTGGTCAGTGGGTAGGTGGGGGTCACTGTTGCCACGCTCTGACTGACCATAGGCATGGGTGGGAACACTGTTGTCTTGGTCATCGGTGGTCGAGGTCTCATCCCGTCGTACGGCCTGGATGGGACGGGAGCTGACCCGTGGCTGGTTTTCCGTGGACGCCACGGGTGGGGCTGGCTTGCTAGGGAAGCCTTGGTTGCGCCGGGTTGAGTTGTCTTGCGCCAGTTGCTGTGGCCGGGTTGACGTACCTTGCCGGGTCGGAGAGTTTGGCCGGGTTGCGGGCCCTGCCGGGTCGAGCGACCCGGCCAGGCACGTGCCGGTTTGCAGGGCGATGCGGGTCCCGCTGTTATTGAAAAGGATACGGGTTCCGTTGCCTGCCCGGGGTTCATCCCCCCAACAGTAGTCCCCGAAGCTGTGAAGGTCCGCCGTCTTCGGATGAGTGGGCCTTCGCAGTTTCCCCCTTGAGCAAGGCGGATTCTGCGGGCGCCGGGTCCTGCAACACTCACTGTGTGCCGGTTTTCTCGGAAACCGGATCGCGGCATCCCGGCCATGGCGGGAACCGAGGAGTCCATCGAATCTTGGGGCGATCCCTTGGGCCACGCGCGCGGATTGATTGTGGCATCTGGGGGCCGGTTGCACTTCCCCGAGCAGTTAGTGCGCATGTACGTGCACACTTATTGCGGGGTAGTGGAACGGGCGCGTGCAGACGATCCCACTTCCCCATGTTTGAACCGGGGGTTATAAATTGAGGGGGGCAAGGGGGCGGCGGACACCATTCTCGCCCGCGCCCTCCTGTCCCCCTGCTCCTGCTCTGCTCTTTGCCACCGACGCACAGCTGCGCCCGCAGCCCCGAGCTGAGCTTCCTCCGTCGTCCATCTTCTTCCTGCTTCTGTCCATGGCGCTGCCGTCAGGCTCCTGGATGGGCTCCAACGTCACCAGCGAGGACATCATGCAACTTCGAGCTTCGCGGCGCCTGCCGCGGGGGACGGACGTTGGCGTCCGCCTGCCGCGCGGCGAGCAGAGGCCCCGGCCCGAGGGGCAGGAGCGCGTCGTCTTCCTTACGCATTTCGAGTGCGGGTTCGGGCTGCCTGTGAGCACCTTCTTCCGCATGTTCTTGGAGTTCTTTGGGCTTCAATGTCACAACCCTAGATTATTGCTTGTATTAGTTGCATCATAGAGCACACATGCATCATGTCTAAATTTTTGAAACTTGGAACTGAGGAAAATGGAAGCCTCAAAAACTTGAAGTAAAAGAAGGGCAAAGAACCCTGGAAATCTATTCTTTGTTTCCAAGATGTCCTTTTACAATGTTTGAGAATTTTGGCAAGAGCTATATATCAAACCAGAATTTAGGAACATTTTAAGGATTTATTTTTGGGACTCTGAATTTAAATGAATAGCTATTTGAATTTGAGTTATATTCATATAACTAGAATATAATTTCAAATATCTTTGAAACATTTTATGTGCATTTGGAAATGTCCATCCTGTAACATAAAATTATTCAAAGGGTTTTGTCACTGTTTTGAAATTGTTTGAATTTTGAAAAGTGGCAGAATATTAAACAAAGAAAACATAACGGAAAAATAAAACAAAGCAACCTTACCTGGACTTACCTTGAGGCCCACTAGGGATACCAGCCCACCTGCGCGGCCCGTTACTGTGTAGCCCAGCTGCCAGTCGTCTTCCTCCCCCTCGCCCCGAAGCAGCTGCAAGCTAGACGCACGCGCGTCGACGCCGGCCACCTCCTGCTTCGCGCTGGAGGCCTCTCCTTCGTCCTAATCCGCGTCTGGAGACGCCCAAGGCCCCCCTCTCACTTTCCCCTCACTCTCTGCTCTCTCCCTCGCCCTCATCCTCTCCCCTGGACCCCTCTCTCTCACCACTGAACGGAGCCTCCGCCACCGTCGCCATTCACCGCTACCACCGACCTCCCCATGGCCAGCCATCCCGCCAACGAACTCCGCCTCACTACCGCGCACCTCTACGCCGAACCACACGACCCCGCTAGCCTTGAAGCCTCGTCATCAAGCTCTTCTTCTCTGCATGGCCGCTGGAGATCGCCATCATCGCCCATCGCCTCCAAGCCTCCCCCGAGGCCACCGAGCCGCTCGTCTGACCCTCCGTGAGCTCCTCCTTCGCCTCCCTCTCTCCCCTTGCTCGATTGCGCCGCATAGTCGCCGTTCCCATCGAGCCTGAGAGCCCTCCGCCTCCGGCCATGGCACTGCCGTGGTCTGAGCCACCACAGCCCGCATCCGCGTGTGTCACCATGCTTAGAAGCTCCGCAGGAAGCCAACACCACCGCCAATTGCTTTCCCGGCGCACTGCAGCCGCGTCCCCGCAATCGGGCGAACTCCGACCGTCGCGGATGACCTCGCCGCGCTCAACTCTATCCACCCCAGCTACTGCCTCTTTCTGCACTAGATGCGGGAGAGCTCCAGCTCCCCGCGTGTGCCCTCCGCCGCTCGTTTGGGCGCCGGGAGAGCGAACCCGAGCCCTCCGCCGCGCTTATTGCCACTGGCGACGAGCCGCCGGCTGGTTAGGCCCTGTTGACCAGGGGTTTGATCTCCCATGGGTCGCTGACAAGTGGGCCAGGCCCAACTAATCTTAGTTTAGTTTTTAATTAAGATTAATTAACTCCACTCACATTTTTAGTTAGTAGTAGTTTAACACTAATTAAGTTAGATTAGTTAGTTAATCACTAACGTGTGGACCCCACGCATCAGGTTTGACCTGGACTAGCCCCGTTGACCTGCTGACGTCATGCTGTTGTCATGCTGACGCAGTAAACAATTTCTATATTTAAAATAATTCAGAAATTCCAGAAAAGACCTAAAACTTCTAAAATTCATATAAAATCAACCGTAACTCCAAATGAAATAAGTTATATATGAAAAATGATCAGAAAAATCCAACCTATCCATCTGTACCATTTTCATGCATGTTAGAACAACTTATGACCATTGTTTAGGGCAAATCAAATAAATGGCATATGAATATCCACATATGGAGTTTGAATTTGATCCTTGGGTTCAAACCAACTTCATTTAACCTGTTGCTAGTTGCATTAGCTCAAAACACAGCAAATTGACATGTCATGATCATGCATCATATTGTTGCATTGCATTGATTGCGTTTCTTCTTTGTTTGTCGGTGATTGTCCCCTTTGACTAGACGTGGTTCCGACGATGAGTTCGATGACGCCGATGAAGAGCTTTACTATCTTCGGAAGTGTCACGCAAACAAAAACCCCTTGTTCATTCCGATACAAACCCACTCTCTTGCTCTTCTCTCTTTTACTGCATTGGGACAACAACGATTCAACTGTTACATGCTGCGGTAGTTGAACCCCTTTCCTATGCATGACCCGTCATTGCCACAGTAAATAGATGAAACCCACTAGCATGAGTAGGAGTTGTTTGAGCCCTGATGTGCCTACTCATTCATGTTTGTTTGTCATGCCTGCTACTGCTTAGAGTTGAGTCAGGTCTGATTCATCGGGGATGAATTGGAGGTGTGTGAACATGCCCTACTATGTGGGAGCTAAGTGTGTGAACACGATTTGGTAAAGGTAGCTGTTGAACCACGAGCTGGTCCTTAGAATCCCAAGTGCCAGATACCTGTTGAACCACGAGGTCCGAGTCACCGAAGCACTTAACCCGACTTAGATTCATCTCTTTAGCCATCCGCAACCTTAACTGCTTTTAATGTTTTGATCAGGCGGTTTAACTTAATATAGAAAAAGTTAATAAACCAGTATATACCATTAGTCCCCTTGTTGAACTGCCAGAACTCTTTAGCCATATGATGCTACTTCATAAAAATCCGGTTGATGTATACTGTCTCCAGTTTTGCCTTGTTCATACCAGCGCCTTCTTTTATCCAACATGTTCTTGAACCGGAATCACCTATTTCTTGTAGATCTCACCATGGCCAAACAAGTATATGAGTGCAACTGGGTTCCTTCTCGTGTCACAGAAACTCAGTTGGATGATTTAGTCTCGATCGACGCTTTAGACAGCAAAGAGACTATCCACTGGAGGGTTCCTGGTAATGAATGTCCTCCCACACCTCAAGAGGGAGAGGTTGTGATCTTTGCGGATCACTTAGCCCGGGGCTTCAAACCGCCCGGCTCTAAATTTTACCGGGATGTGTTAGCCAATTTTCAACTCCACCCGCAAGATACTGGCCCCAACTCTGTTACCAACTTATGTCACTTCCAAGTGCTCTGTGAGGTATACCTTCAAGAGAAACCCACCATTGAATTGTTCAGAGACTGCTTCCACTTAAACCGCCGCACAGAATTCACTGATGGCCCCAATACCGAATTGGGCGGTATGGCAATTCAAAAAAGGAAAGAAATCACTTATCCTCATGCCAAACTACACAGTCACCCCAAGGAGTGGAATGCAATATGGTTTTATTGCAAAGATACTTCCCTTAATGATGAAAATCCTTTGCCTGGCTTTCGTCCAGAGCGGCTCAGCAATACACACCCTTTCCCACAAAGGTTAAGTGCCAAGGAGAGGAGTAAATACGATCCGCAATTATCCAAACTCCGAGCCTTCATGGCCAACGGTTTAATAGGAGTAGATCTCGCACGCTGTTGGATATCCTGGAGCATACTGCCTCTCAGCCAGCGCTCCGGTTTAATGTGCGAGTATACTGGTAGCGTTGATGACCCACTCCGACACATCAACATCCAGCTCTCCGATGATGAAGTCACAGAGGCTGTAAAGAAAATGCTGAACGAACCGGAGCACCTCTGCGCTCAAACCGGCCTGCCCCCTTTCTGTGCTACCAACAAACCGCCGGCTGTAAGTTTTTAATTGCACTTTTTACTGAGCCTGTTATTGCTATCTCTGTCTGACATCAATTGCTGCTTAACCAGGGTGATAATCCATTTTGGAGCAAGAAGCTTCCACAAGACAAACCGGATAAAGCAGAACGGTCAATCCGGCCAAAGACCAAGGTCATCAAGAAGCCTGCTAAAAAGAGGAAAACCACTGCTTCATCTGATCCGGCTGTTGATGATGATGTGGGTAACTCGGACCCTGAGGTAGAACTTGATTCACTAGGCTTACTTTTTACACGCCTTATTGATGATGATACTTGTCAGGATGACGCTGAAGCTAGTAATGCTGATGTCGCTGAGGTAATTATTCTCTCTTCCGATTCAGATCCTTTGCCTTTGCCAAAAGTTCGCTGCACAAACCGGAAAGTTAAACTTTCTCATCCTCCTGCTTATTTGGATCCCAAATTTCTTATGAAGACTCAGCAACATGAAGCTCGCCGCACAACCCGGCATAGCGGCCAGGTAGTTACCTCCGCCGGTTTACCAAACAGTCCGGTTCGAAAACGCCGCTCCGAGGTCTCTGACCTTTTTATTAATTTATGTCCTAAAGCGGGTTTCATCCGTCAACCTCTTAATCCGTCCGACTCCGATTATCAGGTTACTTCCCATTCTTCCTCTGGTGAATCGTCGGCCACTCAGCTGCCATCACTGAAAACGGTTCTTGGGTAAGCTAGACTGAACATATGCTTCTGGTATACCACGTTACAACTTATGATGTTCCTTGACTTTTTGTTTCTCTTTCAGGGCTAAACCTCAACCAAGCAAAAAAGCCTGCCTGAATAAAGCGGTCGGGGAAGATGCTGCCCCTGAACAGGATAAAACACCAGATCTTGAATCGTTCATTCCTGAAGATATTCCCAATGATCCTCCTTTGCAAGATGATGCTATTACTGATAAAAGGCCTATCGATACCTCAGTCCTTGTTGACCAGCCTGCCAGCTCTGTCCGGATTGATGGATCCTGCAGTCCTTCAAAACCTGCTGATAAACCGACCGTGCCAACGCAAACCGGCGAGTCCAAGGATGATGACGTTGTAATTACCGGCGTAGGTCGCTTTGAACCAGGGAATCCTGTCGCTTTGGCCAAGCATACTGTGAAAGAAGATTCTTCTGGCATGAACAAAGGCAAATGGAATGTTGATCTGGAAACATATGCTGCTCTGAGTGCCCAAGATGTTCATTCTGGTTACTTGAACTGGCTATATACTAGTCGTGACTGTGAAGCTGGCCTGGTAAAAATAATGAGAGATAAATTTGAGGTAATTTCATTGCGCTTCTTCTTTCTTTAATTATTGCCACTGCATTAATCCTCCTAGCCCCCAAGTGCCGGTTTGTAATCTTCTTCAAACCGGGACTTGAACATAGTCCTCAATACTTTGAAATCCATCAATGTAACCCCCAAGGGCCGGTTTAACGTAGTATAGTTAAACCGGGACTACAATAAAGATTCTAACATCAGAACATAACTGAGCAAATAGCCATTAGCCCCCAAGTGCCAAGTTGAATACCTGTATTGAGCTTGGGACTTTGCGATTTAGTAACAGACGAAAAATTGAAGGTGCATTAGCCCCCAAGTATCAAGCGTATAACTTGTTATGTGGTTGGTACTTCAAATTCCTGTACCGTTTGTTTAAAGCCAAGCACTGTTTTTATGCAGGCTGAAGTGAGTATCAAAGAGGACCGGATTACTGATCTGTAGGAAGCTTTGAAAACCCAACAAGCTGAAACCGACAAGGCAAAGGAAGAAATAACCAGTGCTTTGAGCATCACAGAACAGCTGAAGGAGGGCTTCAAGAAGGAGCAGACTGATTGGGCCACTGAGGAGGCCGCTTTAATAAAAAGAGCTGAAAACGCTGAAGCTGCCCTTAAACCAGTGGTAGATGAGCTGACCGCCGTAAAGCGGCAAGTACATTCCATGACCGCTGCTATCTTTGGTAAGCTTATTTTGATTTCATTGACAATTCTGGCCTGCTTATAATAGATCCGGTTTATGATATTTCCTATATTGTTGCAGGTACACGCATTGGTCACTTAGGATCAGATGTTCGGAAGAAGTTGAAGGCTGCCTACACTTTAATTGAACAGCTGTATACCGAGCGCAGCGGATCATCACCACTGCATCTCATAACAATCCGGCACCCACTGTAATCCAAGACACTCTTAATAGGTTGTCAATGCTTCCCGCTCGGATTGAAGAACTGAAGAAATCTGTTGCTCGAACCGGAGCCATTAATGCCTTGATCCGGGCAAAAGCATGGGTGCTAGATTTCGATCCTATTGAGGCAGCTCAAGGCTATCCTAGCTTGAAGGAAGACGGCTCAGAATTTAATGAAGATGATTTGAGGGCGATAAACCGTGCAGTACGCCCTCTGGCTTGTCAATTGGCTGAAGAGGCAAACTTGTCACATTATCAAGCTCAGTACAATGATCAGAATAAACGAGTGCCTGTACCAACTCCTGAAGCGGAGAATCTGATTCCTCCAATCCGTAAGCATACTTACGCTCCTGATATTGAACCGTCTGTTCTGATCCACGAAGAAGCAGTCTTTCAAGCTTTAATGGGAATCGACTGGACCACTGTTGATTTGCAACCAATGGATAGAGAGGAAGAAACTGAAATGGGACGAGATGACCCACAATCATCAGACCGGGGCGATGAACAGGCTTGAACCGGACGCCGGTTTAAGTAGCTGCTTTATTATGATCCGCCGGAACAACAATTATCTTATTTGGGCACCGCGTTGCCTTGTAATAGGATAGTCAATATTTCTGCCTTGACTATGCCTTCGTGCATAAGTACTAATGCTTTTGCTTGAAATCCTCGATTTATATTTCCTGCAATCAGAAAAGCTTGAACTTCGGTGGCGGTTATACCGCCAACCGGTTTATGATCTTTATACATATATCGTCAATGTAGTTAAGACATGTGATACAAAATACCTGCCATCGCTGGGCATGAAGTTGGCTTAGCCAGGCTTGAAACGGAGTACTTATAAACCGTTGCCATCAAAGGGAAGAAAACAACTCCCATGTAAACCGTGCTGGGTCATTATGAGCCCCCCTGCTACTTTATGACGTTAACAGGAAAGTTAAACCGGGCATATTTTCCGGATTACAAATGAACCGATTTCCGTTAGCTGAACCGGTAAAAAGATGTTGTTGGTTTAAAAGAAACACAACAAAAATTGAAGAATAGCCATAAAAGAAATATGGAAACAAAGGCAATGATAAAAACCGTTTGCAAAAACATGCTTTACTGAGCTGACCAGATGGTGTTACCATGGTCGGACAGGACCAAGCCCCCAAATAGGAGTGACAATAATTCAAGTCAGCCAGGTCCCCAAATGAAACCGTGGCATCTATGCCGATCAAAAGGCGTGGCAATGGTTCGGGTTCGACCAAGCCCCCAAGTGATTCTGTGGCCTTAGGCCGATCAAGAGGCGTGACTGGTTCAAACTTGACCATGTCCCCAAGTGATCTGGTGGCTTTCACCTATCAAAAGGCGTCGCATTGGTTCGGACACGACCAAGGCCCCAAGTGATATCACAAAGCTTTTGTTGAAAAGCAAATTTCAAGGGGTAAACCGGAGGCCGCTTTAAAACAGAACCACTCCATGTAACCACACATGATATGAAAGAACAGAGACCCCGCTTTAGCTGAGGCTCCGGTTTTATTATATTAATGATAATATATACACTACCATAGTATGTACATAGATAGAGCCGATGGCTCAAGTGTAGTAAGGCCGAAGATGAGCTATATTCCACGGCCTGTTGGTCTCCTCCTCTGATGTGCGTGAGTCTTTATGCTCTCGAATATCAATCAGATAGTACGACCCATTGTGCAGATTCTTGCTGACCACGAAAGGTCCCTCCCAAGGTGGGGATAACTTGTGCATGTCCGTCTGATCTTGGATGAGCCGAAGAACCAAATCTCCTTCTTGAAAAGTTCTGGTTCTGACCCGGCGACTGTGATAGCGACGAAGATCTTGTTGATAAATCGCCGAGCGGGCAGCAGCTATGTCACGCTCCTCATCTAATAGGTCCAAAGCATCTTGCCGTGCTGTCTCATTGTCCGCTTCAACATAAGCCGCCACACGAGGCGAATCGTGCCGGATATCACTAGGGAGAACCGCCTCTGCTCCGTAGACCATAAAAAACAGTGTGTATCCTGTAGATCGGTTGGGCATAGTGTTGATACTCCATAGCACAGATGGTAGCTCTTCAACCCAACATCCCGGTGTTCTTTGCAATGGAACCATAAGCCGGGGTTTGATGCCTCGCAAGATCTCTTGATTAGCTCGTTCTGCCTGCCCATTGGACTGGGGGTGAGCCACTGATGATACGTCAAGTCTGATGTGCTCATGTTCACAGAATTCCCTCAAAGCACCCTTGGATAAATTGGTACCATTGTCAGTAATGATACTGTGTGGAAAGCCAAACCGGAAAATCACCTTTTTAATGAACTGCACCGCTGTAGCTGCATCACACTTGCTGATAGGCTCCGCTTCAACCCACTTGGTAAACTTGTCAACTGCCACCAAAAGGTGGGTTTTCTTATCCTTGGATCTTTTAAAAGGTCCGACCATATCCAGCCCCCATGTTGCAAATGGCCATGTAATTGGAATCATCCTCAATTCTTGAGCCGGCACATGAGCACGCCTTGAAAATTTTTGACAGCCATCACACCGTTTAACCAAATCCTCCGCATCAGCATGAGCTGTCAACCAGTAAAATCCGTGACGAAACGCCTTAGCCACCAGAGATTTTGAACCGGCATGGTGACCACAATCCCCCTCATGGATTTCGCATAAAATTTCACAGCCTTCCTCAGGAGAGACGCAGCATTGAAACGCCCCTGATACACTGCAATGATGCAATTCGCCATTGATAATTGTCATAGATTTGGATCACCGGACTATCTGCCTAGCTAGAATCTCATCCTCTGGCAACTCTCCCTGGTTCATGTACGCAAGATAAGGAATTATCCAATCCGGTATAATATGCAGGGCTGCCACCAATTGAGCCTCCGGATCAGGAATAGCCAAATCCGCTTCACCCGGGAGCTTGACTGGCGGGTTGTGCAACACATCGAGAAAGATATTAGGCGGGACCGGTTTACGCTGAGAGCCCAACCGGCTTAAAGCATCCGCCGCTTCATTTTTTCGATGATCCACGTGCTCCACCTGATAACCCTTGAAGTGACCCGCAACAATATCCACCTCACGACGATATGCAGCCATAAGCGGGTCCTTAGAATCCCAAGTGCCAGATACCTGTTGAACCACGAGGTCCGAGTCACCGAAGCACTTAACCCGACTTAGATTCATCTCTTTAGCCATCCGGAGACCATGGAGCAAAGCTTCATACTCAGCTGCATTATTAGTACAAGGGAACATTAAGCGGAGAACATAACAAAACTTATCACCTCGTGGGGAAGTTAATACGACTCCAGCCCCTGAGCCTTCCAATTGCCTGGACCCATCAAAATGGATAGTCCAATATGTGTGATCCGGCTTCTCCTCTGGTGCTTGCAACTCCGTCCAATCATTGATGAAATCAACAAGTGCTTGAGACTTCACCGCCTTCCGAGGCACGTACCTCAACCCGTGCGGACCAAGTTCTATGGCCCACTTGGCAATCCGGCCAGTCGCCTCCCGGTTCTGTATGATATCGCCCAAGGGAGCTGAACTGACCACCGTGATGGGGTGCCCTTGGAAATACTGCTTCAACTTCCGGCTTGCCATGAAAACTCCATATACCAGCTATGCCAATGCGGATACCTTTGCTTGAATTCAATAAGCACCTCGCTGATATAGTAAACCGGCCGCTGAACCGGATACTCCTTGCATGCTTCCTTGCGTTCTACCACAATAGCCACGCTAACTGCACGTGCATTGGCCGTTACGTATAACAATAATGGATCCTTATCGACCGGAGCCGCAAGAACGGGCGGATTGGCTAACTGCCGCTTCAAGTCCTCCAACGCTTCATCAGCAGCCGGACTCCAGATGAATTGATCTGTCTTTCTCAACATCTGGTATAAAGGGATGGCCTTCTCTCCGAGGCGGCTGATAAACCGGCTCAGTGCGGCAATCCGACCTGCCAAACGCTGAACATCGTTGATACACTTCGGCTTAGCCAGGGAGGTGATAGCCGTAATCTTCTCCAGATTAGCCTCAATACCTCTGTTGGACACAAGAAAGCCTAGTAACTTGCCTGCCGGAACACCAAAGACACATTTGGCAGGGTTAAGCATCATCTTATAAACCCGCAAGTTGTCAAAGGTTTCCTTCAAATCATCAACCAGCGTCTCCTTCTGCCTTGACTTGACTACAATATCATCCACATAGGCGTGCACATTGCGGCCGATCTGTTCATGCAAGCAATTCTGTACACACCATTGATAAGTGGCTTGGGCGCTCTTGAGCCCAAAAGGCATAGATACATAGCAGAAGGCTCCAAAGGGAGTAATAAACGCCATCTTCTCTTGGTCCTTAACCACCATTTTGATCTGATGATACCCAGAATACGCATCCAAAAAACTCAAACGCTCACAACCCGTCATGGCGTCAATAATCTGGTCAATGTGAGGGAGGGCAAAAGGATCTACTGGACAAGCCTTGTTAAGATCAGTGTAATCCACACACATACGCCAAGTGCCATTTTTCTTAAGAACTAGCACCGGATTAGCGAGCCATTCTGGATGGAACACTTCAATGATAAAGCCAGCTGCTAAGAGCCTGGCCACCTCCTCCCCAATAGCTTTGCGCCTCTCTTCGTTAAACCGGTGGAGAAATTGCTTTACCGGTTTATACTTGGGATCAACATGAAGACTGTGCTCAGCGAGTTCCCTCGGTACACCTGGCATGTCAGAAGGCTTCCATGCAAAAATGTCCCGATTCTCACGGATGAACTCGATGAGCGCACTTTCCTATTTAGGGTCCAAGTTGGCACTGATAGTGAACTGCTTGGACGAATCGCCGGGCATGAAGTCAACAAGCTTGGTCTCAGCCACTGATTTGAACTTCAGATCTGAATCATGCTCCGTAGTTGGCTTCTTCAAAGGGGTCATGTCCGCCGGATCAACATTGTCCCTATAATATTTTAACTCCTCTGTGGCACAAACCGACTCTGCATAGGCCGCATTACCTTTCTCACATTCCAAAGCAATCTTGCGGCTCCCATGAATCGTTATTGTCCCTTTGTAACCCGGCATCTTGAGCTGCAAATAGATATAACAAGGCCGTGCCATGAATTTGGCATAAGCCGGCCGCAAAAACAAGGCGTGATACGGGCTCCGAATTTTCACTACCTCAAAGGTTAGCGTTTCAGATCGGGAATCATGCTCGTCCCCAAAATCCACCTCCAAGGCTATCTTACCAACAGGATATGCTGATTTGCCAGGCACTACACCATGGAACACCGTATTAGACGGTCTGAGATCCTTGTCTGTTAGCCCCATGCGGCGGAATGTCTCATAGTACAGGATGTTAATATTGCTCCCTCCATCCATGAGTACCTTGGTGAATTTATAACCTCCCACCTGAGGGTCTACCACTAATGCCAACTGGCCCAGATTGTCAACCCGGAGGGGGGGGTGATCCTCCCTGCTCCATACGATAGGCTGCTCCGACCAGCGTAAATAACGCGGTACAGCCTGTTCAACAGAGTTCACCGCTCGCTTGTGAAGTTTCCGGTCGCGCTTATCCAAGCTAGTTGTGAAAACGTGATACTGCCCATTGTTCAACTATTTTGGCTGGCTCTGATAACCCGACCGCTGCTGCTGCTGCTGTTGGTTGTAACCTCCTTGGCCGCTCTGATTATCCTGGTTATTATTACCGCCCTGATTGAAATCTAAACCGGAAGCTCCATCGTGACCCGACCCATGGAAACCGGATCCTGAGCCACCACCTGTCCCACGGTCATACCGGAAGGCATTAGAGCTTTTAAATTCCAGCATAATGTAACAATCCTTCCAAAGGTGGTTAGCCGGCGCCTCCTTCGTCCCGTGTTTTGGGCAAGGCTGATTCAGCAAATAGTTTAAGCGATCCGGGTTAGGATTTGGAGCCCCATTACGATTCGTCGCTTTACCTTTGCGCCGCTGACCCTTGTCCTGCACATTAGTGTTAGCCACAAAGTCCATGCTGCCATCCGCTTTACGCTTGCCTCCATTTCCATGGCCCGCCGGTTTGTATTGATGCCCCTTAGAGTTGCTATTCTTTTTTCCCTTCCCCGCTTCGTCATCGTCAGTCTCAGGATCCTTGGTACTATCAGAATCAACATACTTCACTAAAGCGGCCATGAGAGTTCCCATGTCATTACAGAACCGCTTCATACGCCCCAACTTCAACTTTAGAGGCTTAAACCGGCAGTTGCCCTCCAGGGTCAAGACCGCAGAGTCGGCATTGATCCTGTCAGACGAGTGCAAGACTTCAGAAACGCGGCGTACCCAATGGGTTGTTGACTCTCCGTCCTCCCGAACACAAGCCGCCAAGTCTACTATGGACTTAGCCTGTTTACACGTATCTTTGAAATTCTGGATAAACCGGGTCCGCAACTGGGCCCATGAACTGATAGAATTAGGCGGCAGGCTCTTCAACCAAGTACGGGCTGTGCCTTCAAGCATCATGGTGAAGTACTTTGTACACGCGGTCTCATCCACATCCAGCATCTCCATTGCCATCTCATAACTCTCTACCCACGCTTCTGGAGATAAATCAGCGGTGTAATTTGGCACTTTGCGTGGACCCTTGAAGTCCTTGGGCAGGCGTACATTGCGTAAAGCGGGGACTAAACAGGCACTCCCAAGCTAGATGCGACCCCTGGCCCGGCAAAGGTGGTAGGACGAACCGGTGTAAGCTGATCCGCCTCGTTCTGTGCTGCTAACTCGGCCTCCCTTCGTGCCCGGGCCCGGTCCACTACATCCTGAGCATCGTGAACACCACCAGCCGGGTTATTGCCACGGGCTGCCTCACGGCCCCGCGCATTGCTTGATATGGCCGGTTCATCCAGGCACCTACTATAGCTTCGACTTGGATGAGGTGTGGAATGAATCCGATCGCGGCTGTATGAATATGCCTCCTGTTGAATCAAAGCGGTTCGGAGAAGTTCCTTAACTCGGCGCGTCTCTATCGCTTGCGGAGAGTCTCCTTCGACCGGGATAGCTTCTAATCACGCAGCAGCTGCGACAAGATTGTCCATAGGATTAGAATAATGGCCCGGAGGTGTCTGGACCGGCGGAGGAATCACAATGTTCTGCCGAGGAGGTTCCATTAGGCGGGGTTGGACCGTCGCTCCTGGCCCTGGTGCCTCAACCCGCTTTACCGCCAGGTGCCCCGGCGGATTACTGGTTCCAGCTCCCGGAGTGTGAAAGAGATTTCGGGGGTCGAACCCTAACGGCAGGCGTGATCTGTGCTTCCGCTTCAAGACCTCCTGTGATGCGTTCTGGTCGAGCATGAGCTTATAGGCCTGGGCGTCCAAAGCGGCCCGCTCTGCAGCCATCCTGTCCTTCTCTGCTGCCAGGTCGGCTTTGGCCTGTATGATCTGCTCCCTTACCTTTGCAATCTCCGCATCATGGGCATCCTGATCCGCCGGATTGGCCTCTGCCATAAGTGCTGCTAGTGCGTCAAACAGGTCGGACAGAACTTGAACCGGTGGGGGCACAAGGCCTCCTGCCCTTGCTGCCGCTACCGCTGCTGATCCGGAAAACATTGCCGCTGCGGTCTAAGAGTGATTCACCGCCCGCGTGCCGGCCATGAATATTCCAACCCGGTTGATCTGATCTGGGGGGTCCGGAACACTGTCGCCATCAGAACAGCCCCTAATCCGGTCGTCTTGCAACTGGTACAATAATCGGTCTCTCTGGTTGAGGATTCGTCGCCGGAATAGACGACGGTCTCGCTACCGTATACTGACTCGTCCTCATGCTCTCCTCTGTGGATGACTCCCACGAAGGCTCGCTTCACGGCCAGTTTAACCTGGGTAGATCTCGCACGCTGAGCCGTCTCGACGAGGTCGGTGCGGATGTCCGGCTCAGGCCCAGGCTCACCAATCTTGCCGATAAACACGTGTATGCCACCAAAGGGGACCCGGTACCCGTACTCGATCGAGCCGGCTTCGGGACCCCATCCTGCATCGTCGATGTAGAGCTTGCCGCGACGACTCTTGGTCATCCGGCCCATAGCATAGCCTTCAAGTCCTTTGAGCTTGCCCTCCAAGATCATCAAACCGTCGTGCGATAGCCCCACGGTGGGCGCCAACTGTTGTGGATTTGTCACGGCAGATGTCATCGTGAAAGGACTTAGTCGTGGAGCCATCGCTACAGGTTAACTTGAAGGGGTTAAAGCGGACACAAAGACACAAGGGTTTATACTAGTTCGGCCCCTTCGATGAAGGTAAAAGCCTACGTCTAGTTGTGATGGAATTGATGTGGTTTCGATGGCTAGGGAGCAAACAAGCTTCGCCTAGGCTCGAGTTGTTGTTGTCTGTCCTTGAACCGCCGCCGGGTCGTCCCCTTATATACACGACTGACGCCCGTCGGTCCATAGAGTCCCACACCGGTTCATACTCGTATCCCGGTTGGTCTCTCTCTATTCCTAACTTACAATGCAAGTTTACATATCAAGCCGGTTTACGGCTACAGGTTCTAAACCGACTACAGGCCTTGGGCCTTCATCTGCTTAATCACCTTTAAACTACTAATGAAGCTAACCCGGCCCAGGTAGGCCGGTTCACGCCCAGTGGTAATATCCCCAACAGTAGCGGTGAGAGGCCATGTAGGAGTACATGGTGGGTTGTCTCATTGCGGCCGTCCTCAGGAACTGAGTTCTGTGTTTGTGATCCATGAAGAGCTACTACCACACATTGGAATCCTTAATTGACTCTCTCGACTTATTAATCAACCTGATCACTGTCCAGGAGTTGCAACTAGTTTCTGGTGTTTGTAGGTAGTGTTAGTAGTCTACCAAGTGGCACCCTGTACAGGTGGGCTTGGGACAGACTAGGCACAGTGGCACGGTGTACCAAGTGGCACCCGGATGGTGGGCTTGGGAACCCTGCTCACATCGTTTGGGGCCGTGAGAGACACCCCGGCCAGATCTCCTTGCGGATGGAACCCAAATAGGCGATAAACCTGGACGAGAGACTTGTGTGGTTAGTCAGGTCGTCGACGACACCCTCGCTGGGCTTCCGCTTGAAGGTTGCCGAGTACATGTGGTGTAAACGGCGGTAAGTGGTGAGAGCGTGTGTGAAGAAGTACACCCCTGCAGGGTTAATATGATCTATTCGAATAGCCGTGTCCGCGGTAAAGGACTTCTGGGTTGCATGTACAGTTCATAGACAAGTGAAAGTGGATACTCTAAAATGCGCAAGATAAGTGTGAGTGCTATGGATGGCGTTCCCGTAGGGAGACAGGAGCGGATCCATAGTGGTTTATTGATATGGTGAATATGTGGACTCGTGTGCGTCACCTCAAAAGAGTTACTTGCAGTCATAGTTCAGGATAGCCACCGAGTCAAAGCTGGCTTGCTGCAGTTAAACCCCACCACCCCTTTGTTGATAATGGTGCATATGTTGTTAGTTCTGATGTAAGACTTGTTGGGTACATTTGTACTCACGTTGCTTAGTTTATGTTTCTGCAGAGAGACTTCAGTCTTGCTAGTAGTTCCACGTGGACTTCGACGTTTAGCTTGTTACCTCAGCTACGATCTTGTGCCCTCGGCAGGATCTGGTAGATAGTCAAGCTTCTTAGCCTTTTTCATTTCTAGATGTCTGTACTCAGACATGTTAAGCTTCTGCTTGTGCTTTGACTTGTGTGCTCTGAATGTTGGGTCATGAGACCCATGTTTGTAATATCTCGCTCCTCGGAGCCTATTGAATAACATACTCTAGTCGTAGAGTCATGTTGTGATGCCATGTTGTATTTGCACATATCGAGCATATTGTGTGTATGTTATTGAAATGCTTGGTATGTGTGGGATCTGACAACCTAGTTGTTTATCCTTGATAGCCTCTCTTACCGGGAAATGTCTCCTAGTGCTTCCACTGAGCCATGGTAGCTTGCTACTGCTCCGGAACACTTAGGCTGGCCGGCATGTGTCCTTATTCATTCCTATGTCTGTCCCTTCAGGGAAATGTCACGCGGTGTCTACCGGAGTCCTGTTAGCCTGCTACAGCCTGGTTTACCGGAGTCCTGCTAGCCCAGTTGCTACAGCCCGGATTCACTCGCTGATGACCGACACGTTCGTTGTTGGGTCATGTATGCCTGTCCCTGTAAGTTAGTGCCACTTTGGGTTCACGACTAGCCATGTCAGCCCTGGTTCTTTGTCATATGGATGCTAGCGGCACTATCATATACGTGAGCCAAAAGGCACAAACGGTCTCGGGCCAGGTAAGGTGGCACCCGTGGGAATACCGTGCGTGAGGCCGCAAAGTGATATGATGTGTTACATGCTAGATCGGTGTGACTTGGGATTGGGGTCCTGACAGCTTTGGTATCAGAGCTTGAATACCTGTAGGATTACCAAGCCAAACTGGTCGAAGTTGAGTCTAGAAATTCTTTAGTTATATAAGGGAATTGATTGTGGTTGGGAACGTAAGGTTCTTTTTACTTCTTATACCTCATGCCCTTCTGATCTGAGTCATCCTATCTTTCCTACGGGGTTAAGGAACTAGGTTTTCTCTTCTTTCTATCAGGATCACGTGTTACCAATCCGTAGACTTATATGATTGATCGTTCTAAGCTTCAAATCGGTTCCTACTACTTCCGTGTATTCATAGCTAGCCTCAGATTCCTGATTCTATGATGATTGAGTGGTTATGCCACCATTTTGCAGGATGTCTCAAATCATCTTGAGCATTTACAGCCGTTATGCTGTCCAAGTCGTCCCAGGTTTCTAAATAATCTGATGCATTTGCAAATCCTTTCTCTCTGGTTTTGATGTTCTTTTGGGCCAGGTTAATCACACTAATTGCTGAGTTGAGGTATTGTACTGTTTCGGCATTTATGTTGGAGCTATTATTATGACCCTAGATGTCTAGAGTATCACCTAGTAATCTAGCCATGTTCTATGTTCCAGTGTTATGATTCTGGCCATCATTCTCGAAAGCATCCTGTGATGCCATTTAGTTAGTAGGTATTCTACTCCTGGGTTCTTGAACCCGAGATTCACCCTACTTATTTCATGTTGATAGTGTTTGCTAGTTCCTTTAGGATATTAGTAACCTTTGTGATAGTCCTCGAGGTTTGTGGTATATCATTCTTCCAATACCGTGAATCAATATGGTAGAAGTTCCTTTGAGCCAAAAGATCGCAACCAGGGTGCTCTTGATGAGTCCTCCATTCATAGTTGTGAATCTGCCAGTCCTTCCTCTTCAGCATGGGTTATTCGGAAGAAATATGATGAATTTGTTCGCCATACTAATCCATGCATCCACAACTCAGAATATCATACGTTCTTTTGAGTTGTCCCTCTTTACTTATACTCTAGCCCTCGTCTATCAATTGATAGTCAAGAGTATGCATGCAATCGTTCATCGATGCCTATTATTCTTGTGGTCCCGTCAAGCCATTCTATTCCAGAATCACTAGGAGAAACAAACTCCAGTACCTCATCCATATCCAGGATTGGGTCAAAGCAGTTGTGTTCCGCAGATCAAAATGCTAATCCAGCTTTTGTTCTGTTCTACCCTGAAGCATTACCATCTTTATATCAAGAATATCATGGGAATTGCACACCCTCCTATGAACTCTTGATATAGTGATACTTCTCGCCCTCATTTTTCATTCCTCGGTTCCCGTGTTGTTGCAACCGGAATACCGACAAGTGAATGGTGATGTGTGAAATCTATACTCCTACAACTCTGTTGCTTGGTAGTTAAATGGACAATAACCTCATTCTTAGCGTGTTGATTATTGAATCATCACCCTAAGGTTGATCGTGCTACCTAGTCCTTATTTCTGGTGCACTTCCCGATCAATGAGTTAGGATTGTGTCAATCCCTCGCTCTTTTGATCATATCGCCTTGCCTCGAAAGAAAGATTGTTCTCAAGCTTAGTAACATATTCGTGGTTCGTGATTTTCCGAATATCTTCTCGGAAGTATCACCAGGTCATCACCTGACCGCTATGTTGAGTTCGTGATCAAGTTGGTTTTCTTGTAAAACACCCTTTCTCCAAGAATCTGTGTCGGATACCCCGAGCGAGTTGGTTAGGCTATACAACAACATGGAGAGTTGGAAGATGAAAGCTTGTCCGACTTAGTTCATTTTAAGGGATATCTTGTATGTGTGTTGAAGATAGATGATATATTCCTTGATTGAACCTCGTGGTCAATTATGGGATCTATTGCCTTGTCAAAACTTTGACTTGAGTATGGGCTATCGCCAAGTCAAATTAGAACCAACGATGTTCGTAATGTTGTCTTACTCGTGGTTGATCCCTCGAGCATACACCATTACATCTTTTGGTCTGACCAGTGCTATCACCGTGTTCGCATGATGGTGGAAGTCTAGTGATATGGAAATTCCGATGAGTTGCTATTGAGCCCATCAACAACATCTTGTCTCCTCCATGATTCATGTTGAACATCAAGCTAGTGTTGGAAACTTTTGTAAGCATTACGTTCATGTACCATTCATAAAATACATGTTAGGTGTAAGAAGTGACTTTCTCCAAGTTCACGTGCATTAGGTGCAAGTTGCCGTTGTGAATTCGAGAAAGATTGTTTTTGCTTTCTTCGGAATCATCCCAAGTCAGTCATGCATGGGCGAAGTATTCCATGGTTTGATAGGCTCGCTACCTCCACTCCATGTGTAATTCCTAAAACCTCAAGCCACTGCTTGATTTGTTCAAGGAGAAGAAGCTCCTTCTTAAGAATCATGACTTATGTTAGGACTTCGTTATCCTCGATGATGGTTCCCAACCAGAACTCGGTAGTGTTTATTGTAAGACTTCTACGTGGTCATGCTTGTCTTGGACAGCGTGTTCACATGTATGTAGCAGAAACAGCTCATGTTTTGGAGCCTGCTATCATAGATCATTTCCCGAGAATCTCGCAACGTCATCTCGTCGATTTGTGTTGCAAACTTTCATCTTTCTTTCTAGACTTGATGAGTCTGGAATATCCTGTCACCAACCGGATCTGAATCTCAGGCAGATGTGATGGTTGGTACTTTTCCAAGATCTGTGATGTAGGCTCTGGCAAGGTTGATGTTTTGGCCGGCACACCTAGCCGGAAGATCTATTACTGTAGTATCTTGAATGAGCAATTTTCCCATCTTCTCTATAAGGATTGCATGTGACTTTTCTAGAAGTGTTCCTTATAAATCCTTTGTATTCCGAAGTCCGACCTATACTTGATGGCCATGTTAATGCTTAAAGTATGACTGTGGTATGTAGAACATCAAGGAGAACATTAGAAGCGGAGTGCTAAATGTCTCTCGGTCGATCATCCGGATTTTGATCCCTTGGCCTCGATAAGGTGAAATCTGAGAAGGTTGTCTTCCTTTGCATCTGCATCGTCCATCGCTGTTCATCATGGTAGTACGTTGTGTTGCCAGGATCCTCGGCACGGATGTTGGTAAAACTGTAACGCCCCGGATTCGATGCGCCAGGTGTCTTCCAGTTATTCGCCGTAGTTTCCATGTCATTTGCTTGCGTGTTGCATTTTGCCATGTCATCATCTGCATTTCATCTACATGTTTTTCTAAACTTGCATCCATTCGGGTTCTCCCGGTTCTCTCCGTTGTCCGTTCGGAGTCCGGACCTCTCGCGTGTGCCCGTTGCCCCTCTCAGACCTTGCTTTCGGTTGCGGGTATTAAACGTTCTCGGAATGGACCGAGGTTTGCCAAGCAGCCTTGGTATAGCACCGGTAGACCGCCTGTCAAGTTTCCTGCCATTTGGAGTCCGTTTGATACTCCAACGGTTAACCGCGTAGCCCGAAACCCCTTTCTCTTTGCACCCCAACACCCCTCCAAAGTGGCCCAAAACCCATCTAACTCCCCTCCATGCTCTCGGTCATTCGATCACGATCGCGTGGCCGAAAACCGCTCCTCATTTGGACTCTCCTAGCTCCCTTTACCTATAAATATGTGATCCCCTCCGAAAATTACGCAGATGAACCCTGGCCCTCTCCCCCCTCGCGCCACCGGACATGTCCGCCCGGCAGCCGGACATGTCCACTTCCGCTGCCACGTCGCCCGGCCAATCCCGGGGCGACACGTCGCCTCTGCCGCCGTCTCCTCCAACCGGCCGCCGCCACGTCATTGCCCTGGCCTCCCCGCGCCGCGCCAG